>NC_051283.1:23215936-23468436 GCF_015220745.1 Sebastes umbrosus
TTAAAGAAAATGTGCTTTTTTTTTTAAGTATCCTATTTAACCGTAACCACATTTTGCCCTTCTCGTGCATCTGATGTCTGATTCACGTCATCACGCCTTGGTCCCGTAATGCGTGTTTTGGATAAATGGGCCCTTTCACCACATTATCATTAATCAGATGCCTCGGGAACGGCAGGCAACGCTGCTATCCAATCAGTTTCTCCTCTCAGCTTACTAAGCAGCTGATGACTCACGTTACCTGATTAGGAGATTCTGCTACAGTTCTAGATGAGCTAAGCACTCCTTAAAATTTAAGGAGGCAAACCATCAAGTCTCCTGCAACAGACTTCTGTGTCCATCCGGTAGGGGTGTAAGAAAATAGAGACACACATGAGTATCGGGATGTTATGTTGTGTGATATTGTATCGCTTCTCCAAAATACTACTACACTAACCTCTTAAAAATCAGATGCACTGCCATTGGGCCCGGCCGCTATTCGATCTTTCGGAGGTTGTAGCAGGCTCAGTTTTGAAGCTGCATCATTGTATGAAACTAGGAAAAACCTAAAGGATCCATTGGTACCAACCATGTCATACTGGCTTGTCACGAAGGAGGCTAAACAATGCTCCAAAGTTACGCTAAATTTTGGCGGGGAAAAACTGGTATGACGATTTTCACAGGGGTCCCCTTGACCTCTGACCTCAAGATATGTAAATGAAAATAGCTTCTATGGGTACCCACGAGTCTCCCCTTTACAGGCATGCTCTGTTAATGCTAAGCCCATGCAGTTTGGGGTAAAAACCAACCATGCAGTTTTTTGCATACAGCATAAATGTGTTGCCTATTCTAAAATGCTGCATTTTCGGGTGTTTTCTTTATACTATGACAGTTTTTTTCCTAAAATTAAATACAATTTTGAATCGTTACCCCTGTATCATGATACGTATCTTATTGCCAGATTCTTGCTTATACACAGCCCTACCATCCAGTTGCCATGAAGACTCATCAGGGCACTGAGTTTACCTGCTGCAAGGGTTTCAGTTTCCTGCTCTGACCTCTACTGGTGAATCACTGCAGCTGGACATGCAAAAAGAGGGAATTCTTTATCGTGCTTTATATTCCAATTTGAAGTGACAACAGAGACCAGTTCGGCGTGTGATATAGGCCTATAAAGAGCCGAGGATGGCGTCGGAGGCACTCTGCTTCTCAGTGAGGTGTGTGTGTGCTTCCTTGCAGCACCAGAGAGAGGCAGTGACGCACCTTGCTGTGGCAGGAGATGTTGAGGAGGAGTGCTCTCCACAACACAAGAGTCATTTGTTTATTCAATTAATCACTTATTCACCTGTTCACATGGTTAATGAACCAAGCAAGTCAATCTTGTTTTATGCAAAATATCACTTTGTGTTTATCATGTCGGAGCTTCAGTTGCTCGAGGGAAAATAAAAAAAAATCATTTGACTCGTAGTCGTTGTAGAAGTCCTGCATCATTATTGGCATTCCTGAAAGGCTACTGCAGCCTGTGCTTCATCAGATATTGAAGTCATAATGAAATGGCATTTTGAGAGCGTCCGGCATCTGTAATTTTACATGTTTCCTGTTGGAACAGGATGTTAGGGAAAAAAACATAACACAGGGAAACCACTTGAAATTCTCAAATAAAATTGAACATTTAATTTGATGTTAAGAATATATGTATACATGTATGTTAATGAATGCAATACATTAAGAAGTAATTATATTAAATGTTAAGCTTGGTGGTAATTACTGAAGGTTCATGTTTTTTTCCCAGGAACGAAAAGTAATAATACATGGACATAGAAGAAAAGCTGTGTAAGGGTATTATATTTACACTGGATCTTTGAAGCAATGAGCTGAACAGTTCCCACTATTTGTTTGAAACTACAAATGACCGGTGCTTCTCTGACAACTGGTTGTATGACAATGAAGTCATAAAAACGGAGACCCTGACCACCAAATTGGTTTGGAATGAGAAAACCTTGTCTGAAAAATAATTTAATCAGCTAATGCAAATTGAAATATCAGTTCTCATGCCTCAGGAGAGAAAATGATATACAGCAGGCTATAACTATTAGATTTGCATCAATAAACACATAACTAAAGACCAGCAAAAATGATGGGCTTTCAAATGTGTTAATAAACACGGCGCCTCTTTGACCCTGATGTGTTTTTTTTGTCTCAACTAATTACTGCTTATTTTCGTTTTCTGATTGATTAGAGGGAGGTCTTTCAGCGCTACATACTGTAAATGTCATGAGAGGAGTAGGGATGTCATGCAAACCGATGCCAAAATTCTGAAAGGGTGATGGTAGTCATTTTTCTACAGTACAGCAGGTAACTGGGATGACGGCTCGAGACGATCAGTGCCCCGTTCTCCTGCGGACAATAGAAAATGTCCCTGATAATGATACTTGTGAACAATAAATCCGTGTTGAAATGAGCTATCAACTAGTGTATGGGGGTTGCATTGAGTTATATTATGATGTGTTCAAGCCCTTTTACAGTAAGAATGAGTATTGGGCGAAGGTTAATTATAATGTTATCATGATGTGTTCACATATAATCTTGTAAAGTTGAGTTTTTGGTGAGAAACTTGAGGCGAATCATGAGGAATTAATAATAATTTTGCCAAAATTAGTATGCAAATGGTAATAAAAGATGTTAAAATACATAGGTTTTATTGTTTTATTTTTGTTTGTTTTTACCATGGTATCGAATTAGATATTGAGAATCCTTGAGTTTCGCTGGTATTGGTATCGACATCTAAATTTATGGTACCGTGACATCCATAGAGAGGAGACAAAATGTAATAAGGAAATGTGGAAAAAAAAGTATTTTCCTTTTATAAACCGAGACACTGCAGTGTGTGTGTGTGAGGGAGTGATGTTCATTCATTATCCCCGTTTGGAGTTTTACCTCTTTCGCCCCTCCCCCTCTGTGTGTCCTTCTGCTTGTCCCTGCATCGCTCTGTGTCGTCCTAGTTGGCATGTTAACAGCTGCATGCAGATGCACTGCTGCAGTTTTCCAGCAGGACTTCCTCACGGGTACCCACAGGGATTTAACATGCACAGACTCACTAAGTCACACTTGTGTACATTTTACGTTAAATCCAGTATATTCAACGTGTTCTCAGCATACCAGTATGCTTCATAGCTCCAATTTGCTATGCTAATTTTTATGCAAATAATTATCGGTAGTGACAGAAAAATATCAAGCTGAATTATTGACTCGTGGTGATGATGGAAGTGTGTGAAATAAATCCAAGTGATGGATGAGCTCTCGTTCACATTAATGGAATGATTGAGTTCTGCGTTTTGGTTGAATTTCTCTGGAAATATCACACGCAGTTCTGCCTGTAGTGTTTCCTTCTAATCTCCTCTCCTCTCGCCACCACCATGACAAAACTGTGTACACAGTGGTTAACATTTTAACAGTTCACACTGCTCCGTCCAATCAATAGCGGGTTTGTGCCGTGGTATAATTTCTTGCACCCCGTCTGATCATAAATGTACCTCTTGATCTGCCTCTGCTGAGGGAAATCAATAGCCGTCCAGTTTTTAAGTTTTTATTATTTCTTAAATCAGTCAAGTCTGCAGTGCAAAGGTACCGGAGAGGAGGCAGCAGCAACAGTAGAGCTTTTAGTTCATAAAGCTAACATGCCTCTGAAGCCTGTATATGAAGATATTGATCCTGTGCTCTGAGAGCGAGAGGGTTTTCATCTTGTAATACAGTATCCACAGCGGTGGTGCTATTGTGTAATGTGGTTAGCACAGTGTGACTACCTGGTTATACTTGGTGGGAATACAGCATGAGATGTCTGCGTTACACGTCTCAGTCTAAAGGCTGGATGTATTGCTCCATCAGAAAATGACATTTCTTGTAGACATGCTTTTTCATTTCTCTTTTTTTTTATATAGTTTTGTTGTTGAGGTTTTTACGCCTCCGCACCGACAGCCGTGGCCGGAGGCATTATTTCTTGAGGTTGTCTGTATGCCGTCTGCACGTCTGTTCGGTCTATTATCGTGAACGCGATATCTCAGGAACAGAGTAGGGCTGTCCCAGTGAAGGAATTTGCTCTGTGGTGATAATGATTGTCTCAACAGCTTGGTATGCAATATTATTGCCTTTCTTTGCAAATTACTTAATTTATCCAGATTTCAGTGCTATATAACCTATAGCTTTATTGTTAGGCTATTATTACATATATTGTTGCTTTTTAAATGACAAAGATTAAAGTTTTAATACAAATTAAATACTTAACGTTTACTGTTTAATGCAGAACACAGAGGGGCAATGAGGCACAGTGTTATTTTTTTAGCTGAGACGCTTAGGTTGCGTCTGGTTGCTATGATACGTAATATCCGCAGGAGTAAAAATGACTGCACCAGGTAGAGTACTTGCTCTGGATGAAGGGAAGGCTGAAGCACGTAGGGAGAGAGGACGGACATGCTGGTCTATGTGTATTCAATTCTCCTCCATTGTTGTTGTTCAACACTTGTAGTCTACATGTAGGATGTGACAGTCAGTCCTTGTGGTATTCGTCCCGCCCCTCCTCCATTGTGATTGGCCACTGGGTAAAAAGTGACAGTGACGAGCGCAGCGTTTTACCTAAAGTTGAACATTTTTCAACCCTCGCAGGTGCAGCACTCAGAGAAGAATAGAAGCTCAGTGCTTAATCGTGCAGCTGGCGTTGGTAGCACAGTGTAAATACGTGGCGCTCCTAAATAGTGGTTGTGATGGTTGCTTGCCATCCCCTGAGGTTGGCTTCAAATTTGGCACAATCATCCACTAGGACTCAAGGATGAACTTATTTGATTTTGGTGTTCAAAGGCCAAAGGTCAAGGTCACTGTGACCTCCCCTCTGTTCCATTCTCGTGATATCTCAGGAATGCCTTGAGGGAATTTCTTCAAATTTCAAATTCTAGTTTTTTTTAATCTGTTGCAGATATAAATTAATTTTCTGTTTTTTTTTTGTAACTGACAGTCAAGAAGTGATAAAAAATACTTGGATGAGGTTAAACGTCACAACCACATTTCATTTACTAGAGGTATTATAACAAGAGTCAGCGCACAATTTTGTATGATACACAATATAAGGTTCACATAGTCTTTTGACAAAGTTGCTTTGAAAATAAACTGGAAGACGGCTGATTTGACGGTAGAATTGAATATACAACATTAAATGGCAATGACGAAACAATTATGACAAAATATCAACCGAAAAGAGAAAGTTAGTATTTATATTTCTCTCCAAAATGCTAATTGTGAAACATTCAGAAACAACAAGCTGTTAGCATCCAATGAGCCCATTTATTCCAAAACAACAAGATCAGCTGAGCAGATTTGGTTTCCCTTGGCAACACTTAATGTTAAGTTTTGCAATATTCATAACAGACAATTGAACAGCAAATTGTCGGTCGCATTTCGTCTGCAGTCTCGTTCTAGAGACGGTTTTGTTTTTTCAGAAGAGCTACGATTTCACAGTGTTGAGTGGGGACGTACCGTAAAAGCTCAGTAATCTAAACAGGAAATTGGCCATTCGGTGCTTTATGAGTAATCAGCAGGATTTTGAAAACGACTCTAACATCCGCTGGGAGCTGGTGCTGTGCTCCATATTCAACAGGAAGTTAATGATGGGATAATACTACAGTATGTGAGAAAAATAATCACAGATTTGACTTCTGTTTTACAACCCATAGCTGCATTCATTTGATTTTTTTCAGATAATAAATCCACTGATCTGAATGCTTCAACCAGAACTCTTCCAAGAGTTTAAAATTATAATCAGGGAGAGTTGTTAGCTGTTTATTTGCTGATAATAAACACTTTTTTCACGTCTTTCCAGTACATTTGTAAATTTGTCTGTGAACATTTTTTCTGTGAACAATCTTTCAGTATGTTGTTGTCAGTTGTTGATGTTAAGTGCCTCTCTCTAATGTGCTGTAAATAGCAAACCTAACTCGCTAGATAAATATGATGGACTTGCTTTTATTTGTTCTGTTTATTTAAGCACTTACCTTCCACTTTTCCACATGAATTGTCTGTTTTTATTGTATTTTGTTGTCCGTGTAATCTGTGCATACCACTTTCTATCAGTGTTTTCTCAGTTTATGTGTTATGATTAAGTATACTTTTTCTTTTTGCACAAATCACCATCTGTATTTTGCAAAGTGGCATCTCAGCAGCACATCTGCAACCTGCGACAGTCTTGTTTTGTTGTGTTTGAGCAACATTCAAAACACTGATAATGTATGTTTACGGTGTTTACGCTTCGTGACACGTACAGAACACATGACTGCTTTGGGAATTGAAACTAAAACCTTTCGATTACAGACTGGAGACTAAGCAATTTACGTGACAAGTTGCCTTTCTACCAAAAGCTGTTCTCCGTCGACTAACTAACCCCGACCACGGACCCGGGCTGCGTATCGCTCTGCTCTTGAGGCCGTGTCTCCTGAGTCTTTCTCCCAGACATCAGTCTCTCAGTCTCCTGTGAGCTGCCATCTAATCCACCAGTCATCTGAATCCAGACCCTCATCTCACCAAGGTCGGGATGAAAGAGCATCTCACCGGAGCCGAGGTCCGTCCGTGCGTGGCGGGAGGAAAAGGAGAAGGCCTTAGTGCGAAATGTCAGTGCTTTTCCTGTGAAGCTCGACTCATCAAAGGAGGATTAGTGTCGGACTGATGGCCTCACTGGACGAGCAGGCTGTGATGGGGTAATCTGATGCTTCAGGACCGATGTGACACACGGGCAATATATGTACACAACCGTGCACGCTCCCACACATGTTTATACAAATGTGGAGTCTCTCGCGCACGCTCAGTGACAAGTTTTACTTCTTCTGCCACTTCGGATGAAAGCGCGTCCTTGAAGAAAGGACTGTCTCTTTTTCTTTTAATTAATGCTGCTTGCTTATACAGTAGTTATGAATCATTTATATACAGTACAGTTTACTAAAGCGGCAACTAAGGCATTCATCAGATATGAATGCCTTAGTTGAAAGTAAAGCATGTGAAATGTGCATAAATAGTCTAAATAGGATATACGAGACGTTTTATGTTACAGGGGTTACAATTCAATGTATTGCAGGGCTGGGCGATATGGAGAAAATCAAATATCATGGTATTTTTGACCAAATAGCTCGATATCGATATTGCAACGATGTTGTATGGTTGACTATTGGTGCTTTCACAAAATATTTTACACAATGAGATTTTTGATAAACAATCATCAAGAATATGGATATAATGACTGAGCGGGTAAAGGCTAATAATAGAACAGCTAGAACAGTCTTGTAAGTTCAGAAAATTGCATCACTTTACTGTAATACAGCCTTTAAAACCAGGAAAAGACAACATTTATGACATATTACGATGGCATACGACCAAAATCTAAGACAATATTCCATATGATATGTCCCATATCATAATATTGATATAATATCGATATAATTCCCAGCCCTAATATATTGCAATACTGTAAGCAAGACGATATATCGCAATTTTTAAACTGTCATAGTATAAAGAAAATCTGCCATATGCGTACAATCTTTATTTCTACTAGTTTAAAAAACAATAGTTTAAAAGAAGTTACTTTTTGTATACAACCGGGACAGTGGGATCTGCATTTGCATTTGTCACAGTCTCTGTAACATCCAACATCATAGCACTACTTTTTGTGCAATCTGAGCCACTGTATGCCACGAATCTTGCATGTAAGCTATTAATGAAAAAACGATTTTTGAGAATCAGTACAGTATCACAAAACATAATATCGCGTAGGGTTGACTCGAATGCTTCAAAGCTTTGAAGCTTCGACCATTGCCATGGTATTCAACCTCCAAATCACTATTCGACTGCTTCGTTTTTTTAGAAAAATATTACATTTTTTATAAATGTGTGTAATAATAATGAATAAATCCCCATGAAATAAGGAATAATCTCACAACATTATTCATTATTAATATTCATCAATACTTATTATTAGTTATTCTCAGACGGATATTGCTGTTAGTTGTGTGTAGAGGTGTTTGTGTGTACAGTAGTGCGGCAGCGGCACTGTCACGGGCACTGAAACGGGGGGAGATGGGATGGAGACAAACAGACAGAAGAACTTGTCACGCAGAACTGCGCTGCACCACGCCGCGCCACGCCGCGCCACGCCGCGCCACGCCGCGCCACGCCGCGCCACACAGCTTTGAATACCTTCTAATATTTCTCACCGAAGCTTCGAAGCCCAAAAAAAAGTATTTGGGACAGCCCTAATATCACAATACTCAATCAATCTATATTTTCTTAGATCCCTTTCTCAAGCTACTTTTTTATGACACAGTTGTAAAAGTCAACATGCCCCACATCATAATCAACTACGGTAAATAATGGTAAAGGAAATTGATGTTTACATTTAGTAATGTGACGGAGATAAGTTTTGTGCTTTTGTGTTGGATCACCAGAGAGGGTGATGAGTGGAGACCCTACAAGGAAGTATGTTTTTCTGGCTTCCCACTTCTCCATCTGTCCCGACATTACAAACCACTGCCAGGATTCAAAGGCAAAATGTGCTCATTGTGCTGCTGGTGATGCCATGAGGTCACCGTCATTTTGTAACGGATAATTTGCAGCTATTCATCTGGCCAAGACCATCAAAGTTTGTTTTCGGAATACCATTTCAAAGCCTCAGATGACCCGGCGCTACACAGTCTGTCGACGAGATCACGTTGTTGATTGCACAAAGATACCGCCGTTTGGGTGATTCATAAGTTGGGGAGATTTCAGCAGCACCTGTGCCAGGGTCATTACAATAGTGCAGGATAATGTCCTACTTAATAGACTTAAAATGCAGGAATGGTAACATCTGTTTGAATGTTTATCCTTTAGAAGTAGTGGAATTTGTTTTTGAGCTTTCAGTCATTCTGATAGAGAAGGTGTCATTTTATATCAGAAGTCAGATATCTCACGAAAAATGAAACCGTTCAAATGTTCTCATTTCTTTCCAACCACTTCCCGTTTCTCTTTTTCAAAAGCAGCTCTCACTACAGTATTTACTGCCTTGAGACTAATGGGAGGAGCTGTGTGTGTGTGTGTGTGTGTGTGTGTGTGTGTGTGTGTGTGTGTGTGTGTGTGTGTGTGTGTGTGTGTGTGTGTGTGTGTGTGTATGTGTTAGTTTGAGCTAAATCAACCATTTTGCAACAAATAAACTGCAAGACAAATAGGAACATCATTCTTAATTTGCAAAGCTGACAGGGCAAGAAATGAGAACAATACGAAGGCCCGGTACCGTGCTCTTCATTAAAGTCTTTGTCCTCCACGCATGACAAAGCAGATTGTGATTGTGGCACTGACAGGCTGTGGACAATTACAAGTGATGTATTTATGGATTTTCGGTGTGATCCCATCTGAAATATAGCCGCACCATATAGAACTGCATTACCAGAACTCGACTAAGTCCATATTCTGATGTGAAAACCCACAGTCAATACTCAGTAATGGAGCAGAGTCAAAGAGAATTTGTTTATAGAGGGGTGATTTATTTTTATTAGCTCTTTCTGGTTTTGTGTTTTGTTATTGTTCCCCCTGCAGATTTATTGACTTCATCTGAATATTTGTAGAGAGAGAATGTGTGCCTCGGTGGTGCTAAGGCAGATATGTGACTGAATGTGGTTTCTTTGTGGACTGTTAATGCATCAGAAGAAAAGGAACACCTTTATAAAACCCCAAACAAAAGAGCAATAGTGTAAAGAATGGACTAAACAGTGTGTTTATCTGCTCCGATGTAAGCTGCAACCATGACTAGTTAGCTTACGACACACAAGAGTGACCAAGAGTTATTAATTCCAGTACCAAGGAACATAACCTTTTCATTAACTACCATTAAACCATGGTCTGGGTGAATACTGGATTCTGATTGGCTGCAGAGTGTCCATTAGTTCCTGATAATGTACACCTACTAAGTAGTTCCAGTGAAACTGTCTGTTCACTGTTTTTAAATGAATATGCTGGCTACAACGAAATCTGAATATTTGATGTACAACACTGAGTGCTATCTAATCAGGATTTTGTGAAAATCTTGATATTGATTTGGGGATAATGACTAATGGACTTCACGGAGGCAACCGTCGCCCTCCTCGTCATCCATTATTATCCTCTTTTTCTCTTGTAATGTTGAAAGGGATAACATACTGTTTGAAAATATGCACAAAACAGGGTTAATGCTAGAATGAAATATCTGATATCTGATCTTAAATGTTTCCTTGTCATACTTGAATACAAGGACTGACCAGCATTAATGCAGTCTTTAAGAATGATATCATGTACGGAGCCATCAAGTGCTTATTGAAGACCTCTTTTACAAGACTCTAGTTTTAAAACAGATCAGCTGGAAACATTTAAGACAACGTTTTGAACCACCTCAATGAAGCTAACATTAACGACTTGGTCAAGCACAAAGGTATTGAAGGTATTGTTCCTAATATCTTTCAACTTCATTTTCTGTTTATGCTTTTTCTCTCTTAATCTTTCAAGGTACTGTATTTAGTAGGGATGAAATGATACCAGAAATTTAGTAGTTAATACCAAAACCAGTAAAATTCCACAATCCTTGATACCCAATTTAATACCATGGTAAAAAACAAAAACAAAACAATAAACACTTTGACCTAAGAAATGGATGTGTCGATAGTGAGTTTACTGCGTCCTTACGGATTTAGACGCCGTTAATCTCGAGCCCCCCGGGTCAGTACCTACAGTACCTGTGGTACCTGCGGTACTGTAGAAAAACCAGTTACCGTTGGTACCGAAGTATCGGTTCTGGGGACGTCCCTAGTATTTTGCGTCTGAGCCAGAGTTAACATATCAACCGTGATGTTTGGTCTCTGGGATCAGGCAAATCTGGTACTTTTGCTTATTATATACTGTTTAGCTATAACTCCCCAGTCCCTGAGAATTTATATAACATTTTATATTGGGTTGCAAAATTTTGATGGCCTTCTACCTTCTCATATCTCTGATTTAAAAATCTCAAAAAAAGTGTTTTTGTTTATCAAAACTGCCTCCGCTTCTCCCAGAGGAGCCTTTTTGCTCCTGGCTGAAAGCTGGGTGTGCGCAATTTATAGTGCAAATGGATTGAGGTATTGGGATAGCTACGCATACAGTATCTTTTGCAATGAGGCCCCGGTGTGAGCGCTCTCTTTCAGATAGTCACGGGAAGTATTGCAGAATAGGCGGGCATGCCCTGAATCAGAAATGTTTACAGAGATCACAGAGGAAATGAGGTAATTCTGTGGAGCTACTAATGGTAGAGTCTTGACAGAGGATATGTTTCATTTATCCTATCTGCATCAAGGTCGACGTGGCAATTACCACGGCGGGGAGAAGCTAAAAAAGAAAATCCACCGGCCCAGTGGTGAATATACAACAAATCACCTGTGCTGTTCGGGGCAGGGGAATTTTAAAATGGGTGTTATAAAGTGTAGCTCAAAGGCAGACTGTTTAAGCATGGAGGAAGAGAGTGAAGGGTTTATTACCCAGCTCTGCAGAGTAGCTCTAAAAGCCCACTGCAAGCTCACACTTTTTATGTAGCTTATACTGATGTGGCTGCTTTAAGGGACATGAAATACAGCTCATTCTGTTTCCAGAGGGAGATATCCACCAGTAGCATCACCAGTCTCAGTTTACGATTAACAAGATTCAAAACAGTCCCCGTGTTGCATTTGCATTTTTCATATTTTCCTCTCCTAGTGTTGGGTTAAGCATAAATTAAAAAATGCAATGAACAAGAACCCTACCTGCTTTATTAGTATGAGTAGCATGACAGGGATTGTCTCAGTTTGCCACCAGGCCCTTGTCACCGTGGCCTTCCATCCTCCTCCTCCTCTTCTCACCTGAATAGCTGCTCTGTACCTCAGCGTTGTCCCTCTTGATCCCTGTACCACCGCTTTCCCACTTCCCCTTCCCCGTCTTTCCTTCCCTTCCTCCTCCACGCTCGTTACAGACCGTCAGGCTAGCAGCGCAGCGCACTTGCTGTGTTCACGCCGGTCGGTCAGCTCAGATTGGCATGCACAGTGTGTCTCCTGGACTGACCTGCCTGCCTGCGTTGCTCTCCTATTAAAATTCCTGTGCCAGGTCCCCAATGAGGAGAGTGTAGCAGGGTCAGCCTGGCTCGCTGGCCTCTCTCTCTCTCTCCCCTCCCCCCCTCTGCCTGCCTAATGAAGGGGACGCCTGTTGGGTTCATTATTAAAGAACTGCTAATAACAGACGGAGAAAGAGGAGTGATGGAAAAGTGGGGGTGAGTGGTTTGGCAAAATGGAGAGAATGGACCGGGAGGGGTTGAGAAATTGCCACGGCGGTGCGATTTCCAGCAAGAAACGCAGATGCACAGGCCGTTTTGTTCTTAAATATGCTTTCACATATGTAGCAGCACTGCTCTACTCTTACTAGGCAGCTACCTGAAAAGCCCTTTACCGGGGTTTGAAGCAGAGCACGGACACTTGTGTGTTGTGATTCTATTCTTGTAGATACTGGAATATCATATCGTTTAAATAGGGCTCATTGTTCTGGCTCTAAACCAAAGCTATACAAAGAGAAAATCTGGCTATATATTTTTGTGTTTTTTTTTAAATTGCATGGAGATACTTTAATGCGTTTTTTCAAAATCTTTTTCTTGCATTAATGGAAGCTTATTCTGAGCTGTCCTCACCACAAGAGGACCCCATTTACTATAACTACCTTAAAAGCAAGGCACAGTGATTTGTATAGCACCTTTCACCAACAGGGCAAATCAAAGTGCTTTACATAAGACATAAAAGGCATTAAGATATTAAAGAAACACAATACAGTATTGAAAGACACATTTTAGCAGGAAACGGAAATGTTTGAATTAGGGCTGTCAATTGATTAAAATATTTAATCGCAATTAATCACATGGTTGTCCATAGTTAATCATGATTAATCGCAAATTAATCGCATATTTTTAAATCTGTTCAAAATGTACCTTAAAGGAGGATTTGTCATGTATTTAATACTCTTATCAACATGGGAGTGGGCAAATATGCTTGCTTCATGTATATGTATGTATATATTTATTATTGGAAATCAATTAACAACGACAGATATTGTCCAGAAACCCTCAGAGGTACTGCATTTGGCATGAAAAATATGCTCAAATCATAACTTGGCAAACTCAAGCCCAACAACAGCTGTTAGTGTGTCAGTGTGTTGACTTTACTATGACTTGCCCCAAACTGTATGTGATCATCATAAAGTGGGCATGTCTGTAAAGGGGAGACTCGTGGGTACCCATAGAACCCATTTTCATTCACATATCTTGAGGTCAGAGGTCAAGGGATCCCTTTGAAAATGGCCATGCCAGTTTTTCCTCACCAAAAATGTAGCGTAAGTTTGGAGCGTTATTTAGCCTCCTTCTCGACAAACTAGTATGACATGGTTGGTACCAATAGATTCCTTAGGTTTTCTAGTTTGATATGATGCTAGTATCGTCACCATAGCTTTAAAAAGCATCACAAGTTTTATCGCGTTATTATCGCGTTAACTTTGACAGCCCTAGTATTAATGTTTTATGTCTTTCCTTTTTCCTCTTTTCCGTATTCCCTTTTCTGTGAATGTTTGGTCTGTGTTGGTTCATGGATCATAATCATTCTGTCATTTTTGGCCAGGATTTGAGTTTGTGTATTCATAATCAAAATAAAAAAAAATCAAATTGTTATTTCAAACAGTTATAAATTTATTGTGAATTTGAAGCATCCGGACAACAAAAAGTGCAAAAATGAAATACCATGTGTGTGGTCTCTCTCTTTAATGCCCGTGGGAGAAACAGCGTGTTTACCATGTTCATTAAATATTCCAATAGTTAGCACTAAAAATCCATATGTGCTCGATGCCTGCTTCTGCATTAATCAGCCCTTTGCCGGAGGAATCATTAATTACACTGGGATTATCATGTAACCATCCAGCAGACCCATATATTAGGCGGAGAAAAAATTTCCATATAGATACTTGAGGTTTTTTTGAGAGCAATAATAGAATTCCTTATAGCTGCCTGAAGCACATCCATTCTAAATTAGTCTGCCTGCTGCGGATGCTCTCGGTAAATGATGTGGGGTATTAGACGGGGTGTTACCAAAGTCCTCAGAGTCCTAACCCAGGTCCCAGGAATTGTGTGCACGTTTATGTGCCATTCCAGGATTGGGATATTCATGCTCATATCTGCAGTGCAGTGAGCTCTCAGGTGTCCTGTCTCCCAACAGAAAACAGGGAAAGGTTTAATGCAAATTACCAACCATAAACAGCATAAATATGTATCTCAACTGCAGCAGTACGATGTCTTTGAAGAGAGGGTGCCCATCTCATGACTTAAAAAAGTTGAGGAAGAAAAAAAAAACACAAAGAAAGTGATGGAATGCAAGTGTATATTTCTGTGAAACGGGCCAGGGATGTTTATATGGCTTTCATGCAGCGTGACCGGGGCTATTAGTTTCTGGTGGCTGCTAAGAGGCAGACCACAAGGCCTATTAAAAAAGGATGCTGGCCAAATAATTGAAGCCGGATATATAGGATCTAGTTGCGCACAAAGCGCTACAGAAAGAAGAAAAAAAGCATTGAAGGAAGAAAATTGAGGGAAAGAAATGCATGCATAGAAGGCATTTCTCCATTTTGGAGGAGATTGAAGAATGTTTTATTCAGCTTGTTTCTGTGAAAAAGAGACTGCTTAGATTAGCGTAATGTGCTTCCCATCAGATCCTGTGAGCCTCTGATGTTTACAGTCAATCATCGATGGAATGACAACGAGCAGCGAGAACACAGGAGTGCTGCTGTAGGGGTTTTCAGGATGAGGAAATGACTGAAATACCAAGACACATCCCCCCCATGTAGACAGGAGCATTTGATATCAGCCAACCATTATCCTCATAATGCAGAGCAAAACTGTTGAAATGATTCAATACATAAGAAGTTTGTTCACATACTGTAATCGTTAAACGGAGAGAGTCTGTGTTTTCCCTCTCCACGCGTCTAATCTAGGTCACAATTGGATGGCTCATCCCTGTGCAGAAAGTAAATCCGCCCAACGATCGCAGAAGGCCTTATCCTACTGTTTACAACAGTGCCGGGTCGATATCCACAGGAGGCGCTCAAATAAACAAACCATAAATGCTGCGGCTTCTGCTGGCCTCAGAGATTATGGCCGTAACAATGATTAATTTTAACAACCTGAGCTAATTGTCTCCGAATCTTTAGTTAACAGCAAATATGATCTAGCCCTGGGTGCTTTTTCTCTTCTGTAATGAAGAATAACGAGCAACGGAATTACTGCTGGCACTTTTTTTTTCCCAGCGTCGGAGATTTGTAGAGAGCAGCAGAGGCCGGCAGGATGTGAGTCCGGGAATGAAGAGATAGACTGTATCTGTCTGTGCGTCTGTCTGCCTGGTAGGAAACGAGCGAGGAAGGAAGGAATATAGACTTGTGTTTGGCTTGAAATCAAATCTGACCCTCCTTGATGAATGTGAGGGAGTTAGCCTTTCTACTTCGTTTCGTTTTGACGCTCTGCTGCTTGCAGGCGGTGCGTCACATCTCACCCCTTTTAGGAGGCATCCCATAGAGCCTCAGCATTTTTGTCTTATCATGGATAAAGATATTGGCTTCCCCTCCCTCCCTCTCTCCTCCTCTTCTCTCTGTTTACTGTCTCTCCTTTCCATCTCTCTCCCTCTCCCTGCATGCATAGAAGTGTACAACACCAGTACTGCTGTAGAAAGCAGCTTGGCCTCGAGCAGTGTCTGTGATTCGCCTTCAATCTTAGCTGTGCGCTGGAACACCACCTGAGGCTGGAGATGAGACCTCTCCACAAGTGGCAGAGCTTAAACGCCCCCTTTTATCTACACTATCTCTCCAATAGTGGAGTGAGGCAGAGCGGGGGGAGAGGGAGGAGCAGCCTGAGCCCTGCTAGCTGTACTCAGACAGAGAGATGTGCACACAAAGTGTGTGGTGTTTATGTGGAGGAGGAGACCTTTAACACCGACTGACAGCACACAGCATACTCTGCTGTCATTATACGATCGTAGGCCTTGTGAAAAGAGATTTAATTGATCTGATCTGTTCAACTGTGAATGCTCTACTAAAACTTTTTCCCTTGGAGGGGCCAAAACTTGAACTCAATGGTGGGCCATAAGCCAAAAGTTGTATTTTATCATTAAGATGCAAAATAGTACAAGGATCCCAGGTTCACTAATGCCACAAATGTCACAGATTTTTAGGTTGTAGTGGGCTCAGTTTTAAAGCTAAAGTGAAGATACTGTCATCTGTCATCATATGAAACTAGAAAAACCTATTTAGAATCCACTGGTACCAACCATGCCTTACTAGCTTATCGGGAAGGAGGCTAAATAACGCTCCAAACTTGCTTAAATTTTGGCGAGGAAAAATTGGCATGGCCATTTTCAAAGGGGTCCCTTGACCTCTGACTTCAAAATATGTGAATGAAAATGGGTTCTATGTGCACTCAAGAGTCTCCCCTTTACAGACATGCCCACTTTATGATAATCACATCATTCGGGATCACCGGCAACCCCGTGGGCCTTTTAGTTAAAAAAAACAAAACAATTCGCAAACATCTGACAGGCCAAATCGAACCTGATGACGGGCCAACTTTGGCCCCACTTTAAGCAGCCTTGCTTTACCACAAGTACATGTTCCCGTCCCTTACTTTCTCTACTTTCTCCATTGTTGGTACAGAAGGAATGCACAGCATTTGGTATGGCCAGTGCCGACTTGTATGAGATTAGTATTGTTATCACATTCCTCCTTCACCAAAGTGCAAAAAGACCCTGACCTTTAACGTAATCACTCTAACCTACACAGTATCTGACACAGCACAAGCGTATCCATATCGTTCTCTGCCTGCACTCCACAGGCCCCGTGGGAGAGTCAATAGATGTAATAAAACTTATTAGCGCAGTTGGATTGAATGTGTACGTCACATATGAGACGCAGTTAAGTTAGGTTCACCTACGCAGAACTTGAATGCAACCCCCGCATTTCATTCGGTGTGCAGCCGGCAACTCCATTACTGGAAAGGTAGCGTTTTTTTCTGAAGAGAGGAAATTGGCAGTTTTCTCTCGGCCCATTCCAGCGTATGAAGGGGGGACCAGTTCAGATGCCCCCTTAAAACACTGAACTCTAATTTAACCACAAGCCTAGATGGGGACCGGCTCTGGCTAGAACTCCACATTCCTGTGTGAAAGGCCTTTACACTGTATGTGTGTGATGGGAAAAGGAGGAGGAGGGGGAGTCTGACACAATTTTCTCATTACCAGCATACTTGCCAAACTCCCACCTTGACCCTGTGTGCGCGGTTAGGTTACCATCATTATGTGGTGTTAGTGGTATATTTAGAGCTTGTATGGTATAGACAGAGAGAAACAGAAAGGCTGAGAGACTAGTACCGTGTTTCTGCTGCATGGTACGACTCAACTCGACTCGACTCACTTTTTTGGTACCAGGTCATTTTCTCTATTCGTTTTCCACTGCCGATAGTAACCCCTCAGTGTAGGCGAGATTCTCATCTGATCGCCATAGCGACGCTGCGTGAAACTGCCGTGACATCATCTTCAACGGGACACTTGCTGAATCCTTTCATCAACAACCAAACAGAGGAATATCTGCACTAGGGGATGGGACGATATAGGATTTGATCGCGGATCGTGATAAAAAAAACACAATTTCCATTATCGGGATGATCGTTACTATCATCACGAGTGACTTGAAAAAGCTGTCTAGCTCGCTATCATGGTAGAGAAGTGAAAAATGGAGCCTGATTTTAAAAATATAGGAATTATCATGTAAGAAAGAACAGACTCACAATATATTGCTATTTTTTAAAAATGTATTTATACTTTATTTATGCAGTGGGACCTTATGATTTATGATAAATGTAAGGTAAAGTGATTCCAGTACGTTTAAGTGCCATTTTAAGATTATGTTAATTATCGGAATAATACCATGAATGCAATTACGTTGGCTAAGATAATCGCAGCATGACATTTTCATATCGTCCAATACCTAATCTGCACTTCTTGGTAGTCTTTATCCCTCTGCGCTGACAGCTATGGCCGGAGGCTTTATGTTTTTGGGATGTCCATCCGTACGCCCGTCCGGTCCATTCTTGTGAACGTGATATATCAGGAACGACTTGAGCGGTTCCTATTGACCATAGCTTGGCTAAATGGCGGGTTTGTTCAGGACGTCTCGTGTCGAGCTAGTAACGATTCTCTCTGACCAATCAGTGGTCTGCAGTGTTTTAACTCCACCTTCTACTATCAGCTCAGCTCGCTTGGAACCTCGACCCAGGTGGTACTTAAAAAAGTACCAGGTACTATACACAACTTTTGCTAATAGAAACTGTTCTAAGTGACGAACTGAACAGAACTGAACTGGACTGGCCTGGACTGGATTGAACTGGACCGCTTGGTGGAAACATGGATAGGAAGGATCTAGTGGAGAGGCCTTCACAGATAGAAAATATGCTGGTGTATGACTTATTCTTTCCAAATACTGTATTTCCCTTTGATTACCCTGCATTATTTCAGGACGCCTTGTTCTCATCCAGTCCTGTACTTTTTCAGTATGTTGTATTTGGGATTTGATCAATTCAATCCAAACCTTTATTATTCCACAAAGGAATGTTGTGGGCAATTATACACAGTTTTGGTAAAAGAGCACTAGTCTCGCTGGATACATTTTGTACGTTCATAATGGTGTGTGTATTTCCTCTAAACATTAGCAGTACTCCTCATGATTGACACAGTCCACTCCTCTGCTAGGCCAAGATGTGCTGGAGAGGGTCGTTGAACTCGAGGGCAAACCTTGAGGAAATACATGTGCGGAAGTGGAAGCTGCTTCAGAAAAATTACAGAAGTTGAACCACTTGATGGGGGTCAATAGTACTTATAGTAACGGGACTTTAAATGGATGATGAAGGCCTTTTCATATTAAGTACATGCTCAAGATGCTTTACAGCTCCAATGGCTCTGAAGCGGTGTTGACCATAGACATATAGTCAGATGTTTTCTGATGTTTTTCAGTTTACTGGTAGCATTAGATGTTTTTTAAAGATGTGTTTTATGAGTATTTATCCTTACACAGATAAAATAATGTCCTTCAAGAAGAGCAAAACCTCCTTCTGTCAATTCAAGCACTCAAGCAGACCCGAGCCTTGGAGCTGCACAACTCATTCGAAATTACAAGCTGGCCACATATGAATCATCACTGCTGTGCGTATCACTCTCTGTCTCTTCAAATGAAGCATTAAAGAGAACAGTCATCTTCAAAATAAAAGCTAGGAGAGTTCTTAGGTTATCACCTCATTAATTTGCTTCATTCTAAAAAGGAGCGGACAGTACGAGTGCGTGTTGCCGTCCAACATTTAATTAATTTCGATCACCCCGGGCTATTGTGAGTCCACTTCTCTTTCAAGCGTTTCCCTAAATGACCATTTTTAGGCTATTTCATTCTCTTTTTTTTAGTCTCTCCATGGCCCTTCGCTCTCTCTCGGTCTTTGGTCATTAACATCTTTATCTTTATGAAAACACAGAGAGCCTCTCTGGCATGATAACTTGTTGCTCTCATTTTTAACCTCCTTGAGAATGTAATGAAATTGGGACTTCACGTCTCTATGATGTCCCCTTGGTTCATTTCCGTTAAAAAAAGCCAGTGTGAACACGAAACCAAACCAGAACTAAAAGGCAAAATGTATGTATATGTATATACACTCAACGGCCACTTTATTAGGTACAAGGTGTACCTAATAAAGCGGCCGGTGCTAGTACCGGGTGGTCTTCTGCTGCTGTAACCCATCTGCTTCAAGGTTGGTCGTGTTGTGCGTTCAGAGATGGTATTCTGCATACCTTGGTTGTAACGAGTGGTTATTTGAGTTACTGTTGTCTTTCTATCATCTCCAACCACTCTGCCCATCCTCCTCTGACCTCTGACATCAACAAGGCATTTCCGTCCACACAACTGCCGCTCACTGGATATTTTCTCTTGTTCGGACCATTCTCTGTAAACCCTAGAGATGGTTGTGCGTGAAAATCCCAGTAGATCAGCAGTTTTTGAAATACTCAGACCAGCCCGTCTGGCACTAACAACCATGCCACGTTCAAAGTCACTTAAATCCCCTTTCTTCCCCATTCTGATGCTCGGTTTGAACTTCAGCAAGTCGTCTTCACCACGTCTAGATGCCTAAATGCATTGAGTTACTGCCATGTGATTGGCTGATTAGCTATTTGTGTTAACAAGCAATTGAACAGGTGTGCCTAATAAAGTGGCCGGTGAGTGTAAATGTGTATATATGTAAATATTAGGGCTGTCAGTTAACGTGAAATAATGCGTTAACACGTTTTAAAGCCACAAATGTCTTTAACGCATTAACGCAACTTATGATTTTTAACTACCCATCTCTCTAAGGTTGTAGTGGGCTCAGTTTTATATCTACAGTGAAGCTACTGGCATCATATGAATATACAAAACCTAAGGATTCCATTTGTAGCAACCATGTCATATTTCCTCACATACTTTGGCGAGGAAAAACTGGCATGGCCATTTTCAAAGGGGTCCCTTGACCTCTGACCTCAAGATATGTGAATGAAAATGATGGGTACCCACGAGTCTCCCCCCTTTACAGACATGCCCACTTTATGATAATTACATGCACTTATTGGCAAGTCATAGTCAAGTCAGCACACTGACACACTGACAGCTGTTGTTGCCGATTGGGCTTCAGCTTCATAGACCTAGGCTCTTCATTTTGCTCTCAAAATGCAGTAAATTGATGCATGCAAACAAAGATACAATTCTTTTGTATTTGTTTACTAAGATTTATTTTAATTGTGCAAAATCCTGATCCAATGATTTATTATTTATATTTATTGTATTTAGCATCACAATACAAACTGTAGATATCACTTTTGACATCCTTGTCTAGCTCGAGTCTGCATTGTCATCAACGTGCACTGTTGTCAGATTGTGTGTAGTCCTGAAGAACTAACTGACAGCCTCAACACCCCAATCTGCCTCTGAGGGCTTTAAACATGAAATGTATTGGACGGGCCATTGAATCCAGGAGTCTTCTGGAGGCCTATGGGAGGAAGCAGGAGCACATTAAAAGTGCTGATGAATCCAATCAGCCTGTTCGCAGGCATCCAACACAGATATGCCGGTGCACTAAGCAGCGCTACTCAAGGGCTTAATTAGAAGGATGCTTGTGTATTGTTTGTTTTCAGGCATTAGTAAAGTCTGTGTGTCCTGATAATGGAATTGGCTGGGAAATGGAATCGTTTGGCCCTGCCTTCATGCTGCTAGGCCTGATACTGCTTGTCAACACCATTGTTTCCTCACCCTCCCGTGGAGCCCCATATCGATGTCAGTGAAGGAAGACAGCTCTGCAGCAGCCAGCCAACCCCTCAGCCGGAGCACTCAGGTTCGACTGTCAGCTAACAAGGCCCTCCATGCTGGAGAAGAGGCTTTTGTATTAGAATCTACCTCTAATTAGCGGCTACAGTCCTCCCTATACAGCCTCACACCTCAAATCACCCCGTCATTGCATGTATGCAAACAAGTTTTTTCTGCTCTCTCAGTGTGCATCGCTCTCTCTTCATACCTCGACTCTCTGACCTTTTTACTCTGCTGATGTGTGAACAGCTACAGAAAACCGCAGGTAGTTTGACCAGTATGTGAAATGATGGTGCCGCAGTTATAATTGAGGATGAAAATCCATGACATGCATATACAGCAGAGCAGAACTGGGTGTTAATAATTAAAATATATTTTAATATAACAAATATAAGAGAAATACAATAATCACTTGATGTTGGATGCAATGAAATACTATGTTTCACCGTTATGTGTATCAAAAACTCCAATAACTCATTGTCATGTCATTGTTAGTTGTTAGAACTTTGTAAACCAGTTATGATGGCATATTAGTGCCATTATAGGCAAAAAAAACAAACATTACGGAGCCGGGGGAGAGCGGTAATACTCCGACAGAAAACTCAGAATTTCTGAGATTAAGTCGTAAATTTATGAGAAAAAAACTTTAATGACTTTAATCCCAGAAATTCTTATTTATTCTTGGAGTATGGAATTGATTCTCCACAGCAGAGATCCCAGATTTCATCCCAAGTAAAAAATTCTTCCATTTACTTATTTAGTATGGGTGGGGTGGGGGAATCGATACAGCACCGTATTGCTATGTTTTGCATGGTAATATTGTATCGTTACACGGACGTCAAGTATCGATCTTTTATTATATAAACTACTAACCTCTTAACAATCCTGTTGTCACAAGCTATTCTGTCTTTTAGCGATTGTAGCAGGCTCTAGTAAAGCTAGAGTGAAGATACTGGTATCATATGAAACTAGAAATTTATATTGATTGGTATCAAACATTTAATGTTATCTTGTCGGGAAGAACGCTAAATGATGCTCCCAAGTTACGCTAAATTTTGACAAGGAAAAACTGGCATGGCCATTTTCAAAGGAGTCCCTTGACCTCTGACCTCAAGATATGAATGAAAACTCTGAGATGAACAGAGTTAAAACTGTATGTTATTAGATAAAACAGATGTTGACAAACTGCATAATTTGCAGTTGAAAAAGGTAATAAATTGCAATATTCAGCATATCAGAATTTTTTTTTCAAATCTTGTGATTCCCACCCCTATTATCTAGTAATTTGTCTATTTATTTAGTCGTCATGGGTACCATGTATATAGTATGTCAACAATGTATGAACACAATATTTGGACAATATTTGGACAAGGCAAAATCTGAAAATAATATTTAAACAAAAGGAAAACATCTACTGTGCTACACAATCATAGATGATTAATGAATGTATAACCCATGGCTGTTTGCATTGACACACGGCTAGTTAGTGTTATTTTACTGTCACCTGATGTCTTTAAGTTAAAAGTAAAACATAATGATGTTTCTTAACAGCTGCCATTGATTGTGGTCTATCTTTACATTAACATTTCCTTACATGACTGTGGCAGTTCACAGCAGGTTAGTTAGGAAGTCAACCAGCCAAACCCGCCCTCTTGATACGGGAAGCTTAGGAATTCTTTCACTGGGCGAGGCAGGAATTCAATCAGTGGGACTGTGGGGCTAGGAAACTGGGCATCCGACACAGTTATGCTTCAGCACTTTTCAATTTGGGCTTGGCCTGCCTCAGCCTCCGGCCTGTAGCATATCATTAATGAAAGTCACATTAGGCATCCCTGTCATCCTTTAGTCATCCCGCTCAACCAGTAGGAGGTTTTATAGCTACTGTATATGGGAGGCTAATGTTCATCCCATTCAGCTCTTCTACTCCTCAACTCTACTTCTGTTTGCTTGATACCTCCTGGTTCTATCAACACATAATGTGCCCCAGCTGCTGTGGAGGTCCGGACTCTGTTTTTCTAAAGAAACCTCCTGAAATACAGAGGATACTGGAAATGATCATCCCTCATTATCCATGCCTTTTGAATTTGCCCGTGATCATTGATTTCTCTGCAATTTTCTGTGATAAAAATAAACGGCTGCCCTTTTCCTTGTCCTCTCCCCTGACCCGGCCCCCTTTCACTATCATCGTCTTAAATGATTCATGATGTTTACGCTGCTCTCTCCGTTGCTCAAGCGCTTCCTCGTGTGGTGTGGTAGAGGTCATGGATTCCTCCATTTATGCAGGGAAGATTAGATGGATGTCTTGGGTTTCCTCGCGTTGTGACCTTAGCCTTTAACCGAGTGCCTAACGCAGTCCCGCTCACTTTGACCTTTGCCCTTCAGAGGCGCGGGGGTAGCTCCATACTGTGAGGGCCAGCTCATGTTGCCAACTTGTGAGGTTCTGCGCTTCTGACGAATGGCCTTTTAGTAGACATATTTGGTACTTACCATAGCAGTGCTTCTATGGTGCAAGTTAATGCGCTCTCTGGCTTCGCTGTGTTGAAGGGGTTTGGCCACACAAGGTCAAATTCCACAGCAAAAAGCACACACTGCATTTTTGGATGCAGTGTCTGACGTGCGTCTGAACTCCCTTGTCAAATAGCTGCTGCTGACCTGTCAAACAGTCATTCCCAAAACCAGAATTTAGTCTGTTTACACATACTGTCACAAATACCACACTGTGTGATGGCCCAAAAGTTACTTTTGTCATGTCTAAATGCATGCTGTAGGGGTGGGAAAAGAAATCGATTCACCTATGTATCGCAACTCTTTCTTTTTACGATTTTGAAATAGATTTTTTAATGCCAGAATCTATATATTTGCTTCATTTGAGTCAACGCGGAGATAGAAGGAAGATACCGCTTTTATTGTTGTAGTCCGAGTAACATGACGTCATATCCGTTCCGTATACGTCAACCAAAACAAAACGCTGCAAACCACAGCGAGCCGAAATTAGAAAATAGAAAACGGCGGAGGGTCTGCGTGGATACGAGCTGTACCTTCACATTTTAAATCCAAAGTGGTAAACACTACACATACAGTAAAGTATGGAAACACTTTGGGTTTCACACATTGCCAGGAAAAGCAGAGCTAGACATCAAGCCAGCCGCCACTTGCATCTCTGTGGTCAAATTGGCCGACGTTACATATACTGTAGAGCACCCATATACTGACATTTATGTTAAATGCATTCAAACGGCCCCGATGGAGCTGACCATGGATGTTTAAAGAGCTCAGAGATAGCCACAAAGTTAGTTGGAAGTATACACGTCATTACATCCGGTTTTCAAAAAAAGGTGTTAACAAAGGGAACTGTATATACAAAATACATATATGGATATAAGATTGATTGGATTAGCCAGACATATAAATCATTACATGTCCCTTATAAATTAAAAAGAAAATACCACTAAATTGTGAGGGAAATGTCTTTATTCTTTAATTTTTGGGGAGCTGGAAAATAATAATAATTCCTGACAATTAATTTGCCTTCAGGACATCTCTGACTACATACATGCTGAAAATCAAACATTTTTACTCTATTACTTTAGATATTTTCCAAATTAAAAGTCCCTAGAAGAAGTGATTTTTCTAATGGTCTCGTGTTAAAAAAGTGAACAAAAATCGCAATAAATCGTAATATCATATCGCAATACTTGTGGAATCGTAATACTTTAAAATTGCAATACATATCAAATTGGCACCCAAGTATCATGATAGTATTAAATCAAGAGATAGATTAATCATCCCAGCCCTAGTATCCATATAACTTTTTACTATCTGTTTCTTTCTGGGTGTTTTTTGATGCCTCTGTGTGTCACGTCAGTTTCCTTTGACAGATTAATACATCGACAACAAAACAACTCTTGTTTTTGACTCTCACTTTAGGGGCTTCTTGTTTCTCCCCGACTTCTTCGCTTGACTTTGTTGTCTATATCACGTCACCTCTCTTAGCCTGTGGCTCCATTTCCATATCCGAGCTGTCAAAGGAAATCACTCTCATTTATGTGCCTGGGAGAGAGGATGTGCTAAAAGAGGTCTGAGCGTGCATTGTAGTCTGATTTGGATGATAAGGCGAGACGGAAAAACAAGGAAAATTCAAGAGTCAAAAGCCTTATTGCAATATTATTTGTTGCTCGCCGCACACAGGGGCGATACACGTGCACACAAACACACACACGGACGTCATCGCTGTATTCCCCGGCTATGTATGTGTACTAAGAGTAATTAAATTCCGTCTGGCAGCAGACTAGCCTGCTTCCTCACAGCTTGAGTAGCTATATAAAACAGGGTGTGGAGCATGTGGAAAGTGTGATCCTCCATCCGCAGTCGCCTACATGGCCTCTCTCAGCCCCAGAGGACTCCACGCTGCAGGAGGAGGATTTGTGTTGTGCAGTGCGGTGAAATGCATCTCGCACACTGAAAACTCTGACCACCAAACATAAACCAAAACCTCAAATGATAGTTTCATTAGACCCTGTGAACTTAAGGAAGACTCGCGGTGTAGATTCGGAAGCTATTACTGCTTTTCTGACGGAATTACAGAGATTGATGGCTCGGACGGACATAAATCATGAAGTTTCTGGGGCTGACTCAGTGTTCCTGGGTGTTTTCTGATTTATGGTTAGTTTGGCCATTTGCTGAACGTTGGCGAACACTCCGGTGTGCACCAAATCATTTGGCCCCTGAGAAATGACGACAGGAGTAAAAAGTGATGTTCATTAACGGACGCATTTTTCTTTTCCACGCCGTGCATGACATGATGTTCACTTTACATGATCTGCCAGCTGGATTATATTATAAGACATGTACTGTATGTCCAAATAGAGTTTGTCCAGTAATGAGCGGTGATAGGCATCAAATGATGCAAAGAGAATCAGTAGAAGACTTAACTTCTCTCTCAACATGTTTTACGTTTCAAATGCACCTTAAAGGGAGATTTGTCAATTATTTAATACTCTTATCAACATGAGAGTGGACAAATATGCTTGTTTTATGCAAAAATATGTATATATTTATTATTAGAAATAAATTAACAACCCAAAACAATGACAAATATTATCCAGAAACCCTCACAGGTACTGCATTTAACATAAAGAATATGCTCAAATAATAACATGGTAAACTGCAGCCCAACTGGAAACAACAGCTGTCAGTGTGTCAGTGTGCTGACTTGACTATGACTTGCCCCAAACTGCATGTGATTATCATAAAGTGGGCATGTCTGTAAAGGGGAGACTCGTGGGTACGCATGGAACCCATTTTCATTCACATATCTTGACGTCGGAGATCAAGGGACCCCTTTGAAAAATGCCATGCCAGTTTTTCCTCGCCAAGTTTGAAGCATTATTTAACCTCCTTCGCGACAAGCTAGTATGACATTATTCCTTAGGTTTTCTTGTTTCATATAGAGCCAGGATCTTCACTCTAACTTTAAAACTGAGCCAGCTACAACCTAAAAATCACAAGTTGCGCCAATGTGTTAAAGAAATTAGTGGCGTTAAAACGAATTTGCGTTAACGCGTTATTATCGTGTTAACTTTGACAGCCCTACATTTGTTTTTAATGTTTTATGTCTTTCCTTTTCACTCTTTTCTGTATTCCTCCTCTGTGAATTACTGGTCTGTGCTGCTTGATGGATCATACTAATTTTGTCATTAAGGCCGGGATTTGACTTTTCGTACTTCTTTTAAAAAAAAAATTCAAATTGTCATTTCAAACGGCTACCAATTCATTTTGCATCTGAGGCATCCGGACAACACAAAGTACCAAAATGAACTCCCACATGTGTGGTCTCTCTCTTTTAATGCCCGTGGGAGAACAGGTTCATTAAATATTCCAATAGTTAGCACTAAAAAATTCATATGTGCTAGTTCCAGTATGACATGGCTGTTACTAATGGATTCCTTATGTTTTTCTAGTTTCATATGATGCAAGTATCTTCACTCTAGCTTTAGAGCTCGCTACAACCTCTGAAAAATCGAATAGCAGCCTGACCCGACGGCGGCACGTCAGATTTTTATGAGGTTAATTAAAAATTGCAAGTTGCGTAAATGCGTTAAAGAAATTAGTGGCGTTAAAACAAATTTGCGTTAACATTCTTATCCAGTGTTATCCAGATGTTATACAGAGTGCTAAACTTTACAAACGTATCTTGATAAAGCTTGTCCTGGCCTTTGGCCACACCTGCCCCTGGTATGAATGCTGTGTAGAAACTGCAGTCTATACATTATCTTTGTGTGTCCCTTGACGTTTTGCCTCCCATTTATCCTCTCACGCCCTGTGATTTGTGTTTTGCCACTGTCGTGATTTGCTCAGCATCCTATCATTCGCTCTTCCAGAGGAACGTGTTCTTTTTGCGAGTGAGGCACGAGGCAGGAAGCCGCACTCTTGGTACAGAGGACTATCACCAACACCATGAGTAGCAAATATTCACTTTGCACTCTATCACCGCAGGGCAGGCTCATGAGTGCTTGCACTTCATTAACTTAATTAATTACTGGATGCACACAAGTTCAAGTGGCACAGCTACTTCCTCTCATTGGTGCTTTCAGGGCTTTTAACGGCATCTTCTATAACTGTTTAGTTGGATAGTGCCTGTGAAAAAAGGGACTAGGAGCCATCTGAGTTTCAACGTTGAGCAAATTATCAAATCTCTACCAGCACTTCTAAACGGCTGCGGAGGTTGACAGGAGGATTTCCCCCTCTTGCAGACCAATAGAGCATTCAAAAAAAGAAGGAAAAGCCGCATTATCTGACAGGTGGTGGTGCATTGGTGTCAGAGCACAGTCCTATCAAAACAGTGACAGTGTAGCTCTCTAGCTTTCTCAGGGGGCCAGGAGCCACTGTTCTGACATGTCCCTGTGTCAGCGGTCTAGAGGAGAGCTGGAATGTGCTCATGATTCTACATGCGTACCCCGTTCTGCTCCACTGGGATGCAGAGTGGCGGGATCAGCCTTTTTTTTTGGTTGGACAGCAGAGAAGAAGGGGGCAGCCCTGTAAACGCAAATGTCTGTCACTGAGTGAGTGATGAAGCTACGCCATTGGTCGGCCGAATTGGAGTTTTCCCATTGACCGTTACTCTTTCAGAATGGATAGTCACGACAATGTGTCCACTGGTGACGTCTTTGCCTCCGCGATCAATCATCTGATCCACTTCCTCAATACATATGCGGTTGCTACTCTTCGTGCAAACATCGACACAGAAAGCCTCATTTGAGAAATTTAGGGAGAGCTCTAAAATAATGCAATTTCTGGTGCCACTGTTTTTTTTTTTTTCTCTGGATAAATTTATATTTTCCTGTGATTTATCAAATGTGGTGTTTCATCCTATACTTGCATGCGACATTTAATATCCAGGAATTCACATTATAGACACTCTCACCGACTATCCCTGTAGCAATTTGGCCACAATTTAGCACGTTGACCTTACACTGTCCAGCCCTATACTAGGTTTCCATCTAGTCTTGTTTCACTGCAGTCTTTTCCTAACCTTGCACGGCAGCTGGATTCTCCGATGTCACGATAAAATGTCACCCGAAAATCCATCTTGTCAGGCGCCAAGTAATGTTTTTGTGTCCAGCTCGCCAGACAACGGACCAATCAGCGTCCTGTCTGGAGCTACTGTACTGCAGCTACGGACGTGGCTTAGGTGTGTGTGAGACCTGGTGAGACCATAGCGTGACACGATACGGAGAGGCGACTGTTCTAATCTAATGTTAGCGTAGATGTTGCAATAGCATCAGTTATATCGGAACTGGAGAGCAAAGTACGGCAATTTTTTTTGCCTTCAGTTAGTTTCGCTTTCGTTAGTTTGTTAGTTTGATGGTTCATCCAATCACCTGCCAAGTACTTTTTGAAAGTGTCTGTCATTTTCCAAACAGCTTCCAATGACGGCTTCTCAGATTGGTTCTGTGTAACAAACCATCTGACAGGGTCAGGTTAGTCCTTTCCGCACACAGTCTTTCATACTGAGTGAGATGGAGAGATAGTGGTGATACAGTTTGAGATATGACACATTGTGAAATCATCTTCCAAGCTCAAGGTGTTCATTGCCATGATATACTGTTTAAAGAGGCCAAATGAGCACACTTTTCTTTTGGCAATGAAGGCCATCAAAAGGAGTGTAAACACTTCACTTAAGTGGCTTGCTCTTCAAATTCAAGGAAATAAGAATTCATGCAATACCAATTTATTGCGTGGTTTAGTTTATTTGGTAAAAAAGCAAAACACTACAAAACATTGTATTCAAGAGTAAAAAGCTGGCCTTTTTGTGTCCTTCCCAAACATTTGAGTTCAGTGTGACTCAAGTGTTTTTTTCCCGTCTGGGCCTCACGGTCACTTACCCAGTTTTCACCCAAGGCTGAGGCTGAAGGGAGAAAGAAGGTGTTTACGTGTGTCCTCCAGAAATAGTTTTACATTGGGATCGCTGAGGACAAACTATTCGTAAAGCTTGATCCAACTCTAAACCACAGGAAAAATGTGGTCTCCTTTACTCAGCGGATAATTGTCTGCTCGTCTTTAGTGGAAATCAAAACAAAGCCCAAGGTTTAATAATGATCTGTGTTCATAACGGCTTCTCACAGCAGTACATCCTCAGCGTTTCAGCAAGTCATATTGCAGAGGGCGGCCTCGTACGCACAAAACTGTGTGCTCATCTCAGAACTATACAGTTTCCATCCGAGCGGAGAGAGAAGACTTTATTGAATTTAAAGAAAAATGATAACATCATGTGGAGACAGTGTGCAGAGAAAATAGACTTTTATCAAGAAGTGTTGTTATTGGAGGGCTGCAGTGTTCGCCGACTTGGTCGCAACTTGGTTTGTTTTCTCGTGCTCTTGTCTTAATTCTTCATTTCCAGCCTCCACGGGGATCTGACGGAGACAACAAAACAAAAAAGAGATTTCAAGCCTGAGAGGAGAAAAGAGTAACTGTGTAGAGGAGAATGGCGTCTTCTGTCCATGTTTTGACCCTGACCCTTTGGGGGGTTGTCGTTCATATGAGTAATGTGTGTCTGCATGACTTTTTGTCCCGCGTTTGTGTGTGTGGTTTCTTTTGCTTTGTGCTCAGCAGCCCTTCATCTGTTAAAAAAGGAGTACGACAGATCCTCATTATAGTATGCAAAAGATTTTATTCTTTTTGCGCCCATTTTTTATTTTCCATATAAGTCAACAACTCTTTCCTCTGTACCTGCACCACTGATGCACAGTGCGTTCCGTGATGCCTGACAGATGTGCACGTTTGAAGGTGGTATCAGGTTTCCTCGAGGTGGAAAGGGGGCACAGGCCTAGAAATAGCAGCAGTAGGCACGTCATCCCGAGAGGTGCTGCAGCAACCGGGGCCCATCTGGAGGGAACAGAAAGCCAAGGACACTGCAGAAGAAGAGGGGGAAAGAGAGGAAGATATCATGCACAGAGGGAGTCAGACTTAAACAATCTCTGAGAGACAGACAAGAGCCTGCCCTGGAAGACTCTACGTCACCTCAAAGCCACGCTTGTCTCCTCTCATCTTACTCCCCTTCTCCTCTTCCCGGCTTCTCACTTTGGGCCACTGGGATAGATGCGTCAATGACAGAAACACAGACAAACTTAAGTGCTGCCTCGTCCCGCCGCCAGCTACACTGTGTAGATACATGTGGTTTCTATGATGGTATCACCACTCATTTTATTGTCATTTTATATCTATATCAAGATGAAATATCATATAATTGTTACTATTTTTCAGCCTTGCCAGTGGCATGGCTCTAGGGATGACAATGTCACTCGGACTAGCACTTTGGTCCCAACTGAAATATCTCTGTCTCAACACGCAGTTAGTCCTGTTTTCACATCAGTGCATTTCAAAGCATTTCCTTACACATGTTGCCTCATCTCTGATATATTTATCTTGTTAAATAGCAGTATGACCAGTTAAATATCCTGGGCTGTTGGCTGACTTGTCGGTTAATCCTCTAGTAAGATGTTACTCTTTATTGTAGCTATTGTCAGTTTATAGACATTTATTGTAAATTGCAATATGAGTACATTTAGGTAAGAGAATCAATATTGTTAATTGTCCAAAACAAATTTCAGCTTTAAGTAGTTTGCACTTTAAAATAACAAGACTCGCTGACAAAGAGTAGTTTGCAAATCAATTGTTAAAAATTGTTATTTGTTTTGTCATAGATTTAATGTTAATTATAAAGATGTTCCGATACCAGTATCGGAAATGCATCTGATACTGCCCGAAATTCGGAATTGGGTTTCGGCGAGTACGCCAAAATGCGCCTATCTCATAAAAGGGTTTCTGCCAGCCTGTTGCAAGCCTCGCCGGGCTTGAGATGACTCCCCGCCAGGCCGAAGCATCTGGGCATTATATATTTTTAAGATGTTTTAAAATGCATTATACAAGTTAGAAGCTCCTTTAAGGAATAACTCAATGCGTAGGTTGTGTGCTTAACGTTAGCGAGTGTCTGTTTTTGCGGTCAAGAGAGAGCGACAGAGAGAGTGAAAAAAGCGTGTGTGTATGATGGAGTGAAAGTGAGATGACGTCAGCCGTGAGCGTAGCAGTGCAGTGTGTGTAAAGTTTTGGCTGTCGTCGGTGAATAAATGCTACAACTCCTCAAGACACAAGCCAAGTTCCTTTGTATTGTAGGATTTTTCCATACATGACTCAGCGCTTCAGCCCAGCACGTCAGGGATTTACATCTCCATTACAACGGAGCTACCTGCTTGGATGTGTGTTACCACGGCTGTGAATAGGAGCGGCTGTAAAACGGTGATAAACACATTTTATTACCTATATTGTTCACGATTGTTATCAGCTGTAACCGCCGTATGAGAGCAGTGCAGTGTGGCATCCGTGAGCTAGCCAGTGGGGCACGCACGGCCGGCCTAGTGATTTCAACAAAGCACAGAGAAGCTCTGATTACGACACACACAGAGGGAGAGTGACTTCATTCTCTGCTCAGGTAGACATAACTCCTCTATATCTTTACATTAGCAAACTGTTTTGTTGCTATATTAATGCTCTGGATATCAAATTTAGCACCTTTAAAAGTCATTACACAATAATGAAGTGTTAAAACAAATGTCAGGGTTTGTTATAGTTTTAGTGTTAATTAAGTTTTAGTGTTAATAAAGAGTGCCGTATATATGTTCTGCACTCAGCTTACTCTGACCATAAAGACCACCTCTCACTTAGTGATCATGTGTGGCTATTTCTGCATTGTGTAGGTGTTTGTTTTAATGGAACGGAGCTTCAAACAGCACTCGGGATTTAGTGCGCTGGACTCCGAGGCCTCAGGCAATCAGAGGCATCCATCATCCCCACAGTTTATAGAGTGATGGAAGGAGGGGGAGAGAGCTGGACAGAGAGAGAGAGAGAGGCAAAGGGAGACAGCGATAGAGCGAGGTGAACAGACAAAGTGACAGAGCCAGAGGAGTGGGTGTATCAAACGCATAGGCCTACATAAGAAGAGGACTAAAATGTCAGTGTGAAAGCATTTGTCTGGAGGTGTGATCCACTCAGACACAGCTCGGCTGCCCCAGTGGGTAAACAGCTGTAATCATAGTTCAGCAGCAGATACTAACAACCTGTCTCTATACTGCTGTTAACAGGTAGAAGTGCTGTGCATTACATCCTGAATTCCTGGGTTTCAAAACATGTATTTGGTGTTCTTAGTGTTTCAAAGTCAGTGGAAGGTTTTAACAGGTTTTTTTGCGCTCAGTGATGAATGAATGAAACTTAACCCTTGTGGCTCATCTTAAACAAGTTGCTCTGACGTCCTTAAAAAACTGCCATAAAATTATAAATTAATAGTATTTTCCACTTTTACTGAGTTAAATCTTTTAACCAACTTCAGCTGTACCAAATATTCACTCATTTTCAGAATTTTAACCCTTCAAATGTCAGTTTGTTTAGCAATGGCACTGTTTTTATGGGACCCACAAAAATGTAATGCTAGGGGGGATTTTTTTCTGCACAGTGTGGAAAATGTCAATGATTAGCAACAACATTGATTTTGATGCATTTCCATTTTTGTGCAGGGAACCAAAATAGCATGTATTTGCCCCGTAGGGCAAACACGAAAAAATGGCTCAGTCTGGTGGAAAATAGTAAAAACTACATTTTACAAGTCAGGGTTGTAGATTGAAAGCCTGCTGTAATGGTCGTTGGATAAAAAATTGTGGTTTTATTGGGGACGTTTTGGTCCTGAAGGATCTGTCTGTACTTTGGCTACACAGTTTATTATAGACTAGGAGCTGAGGTTGAACTTAAAAAAAAAAAACATTGCCAAAAAACACAGCAAAAAATGATTTAAAAATTATAAAATCCAAAAATGGGTTAAGTGCTGTAGTAAGTTACAATGAGGACGACACTCCATTTTCAAAATTACCTCTAGATGAACTAATTTAGAGCTGTGAATTATAACTATTTTAACTATGAACATATCTCTCAATATTTTTTTCAATTTAGGGTATAAACATTTTCACAATTTTGAGTTTTCCCAGAACCCAAGGTGACCACTTTAGAGGTCGTCACCAGTTCACACTTTTGGATCTGATCCAAAGCAGACCTGTGGAAAACCTACCTGACTCTGACCTGCGTGAATGTATTTTCCTGATCCAACAGGGTCCCAAGAATAGTCGAACATGGTCCAAAATAGACCCAAGGACAATTAGACCAACAGACCCACATATAACACTGTCAGCAGCGTTGTTTGCTACCAGTTACGAGCATCAGCGGCCAAAAACAGCAGCAATACATGTCATTTTCCCTGCACTTCACAGTTTACACTCTTTAGTTTCTTAAAAAAACAAAACAACGAAGACCGGCGGCAATATAACTGAATCATGACAATAGTTTGAATCCGGCCCAAAGCGGGTCCCAGGTCGGCTCTCGGTTATAGGACCTGTGAGGTTCCGTAAAGACTTGTTTTGTACGCCCGACAGTCCAAAACATAACGGTATTAAATTACAGTGGTGTAAAGCAAAGGAAATCATCACATTCTCACATCTGGGAAGATTGAACCAGCAAATATTTGGCATTGTTGCTTGACAAATGACTTAAACAATAAATCAATTATCAGAATGAATAATTTTCTGTCAATGGACTAATTCATAATGATGTTTGCTCACAAGCACCGTCGACTGCTTTGCAGCATTAGGCCTTCATCTCCCCCTAAAGTACCCCTGTGTAAATGTTTATGTCCTCTCTCCACTGAGGGGGTGGATGCTGCTTCTCCATGTTAGTCCAAGCATAGTGGGAGATCGAGGGAAGGTAGTGGGAAAGGGAGCACCGAGTGCTCTTTCTGTTTCCCCTGGTGTAGGTGTTACCAAAATCAGACCACTTCAATGAAGTGAGTTTGTCTGTTAGTCAGATCACCCCCCACGTCTTTCCACTTGCTTCCCATAGGATGTCAAGATGCAAATTGGAGGCTCTACATCCGCTTCACAGCAGCAGCCCCCAGGCTCACGGTTCACCAGAGCATAAACATGTGTCAGGCCAAGGAAAATATTTGGAGAGAGGGATAACAGACACAGAAAGTTGTGAGGTTTACGTAGAGCTCCAAGTGTGGAGGGGTCATATTATCGTTCGTCAATTCTCAGAGGTCAAAGACTCGCTCAGTAAATATCTCTCTTTCTGTCCTCTGTTTTTGTCCCTCTGCGTGCCCCCTCTGCATCTCCTCATCACATCCCGTTCCCTTCTTTCCACACCTCAAAAGACTCTATCGCGCACTATGCAGTATGAAAACAGGTCTCTCAAAGTAGTAAACACGGCCTCTTTGAGCTGGAATACATAAACAGAATATTGTGCCACCTAATACCTTGAAATAAAAGTGCGTGACTTGAGGATGGCGCATTGTGTATCCTGCTCATCCCTCGAGACTACAGCAAACAGGTAGGGTCACCACAGTTCGTATGGGGACTCCAGTCAATAGAGATTTCACAGTCACACTGAGGTCAGTGCAGAAATCTTAACAGTATACACCACGCTCCAAACTTAGCACTGCTGACCCCAAGTACAGTTCTGTACCGCTTGTATGAGTGGCTGTCAGCCATCTCGGGTATAATGTCACCCTCTGACCCAGTTGCCTTGGTTACCACCTACTCCGGGTCCCTCCAGACTCTCATCTTAGATCGCAGAAGTGTTTTCTCAGAGCGTTGTTAGAAGAAGTGGAGAGGAAAAGAGGGAGACGGCGAGCAAAGTAGAGACGGAGTGTGTGGTGTTGGCCTTGCCGGCCCTCTCCGCCCTGCTGCTAGTGAGCGTGGAGACACCGGGGGTAGCCTCAATATCGCTCATTCCTTCCCCTTTTTTTCAACTGAGCAGCCTGAAACCTGTCAGACTTCCCACGCGCCAAAATCCTGCCACTGCGTTGCCTTGGTTACGCTTGAACTTGGCCCTCGAGCATTGGAGAAAGGATGAGGGTGGGTGAACAGAGGTGCCATTTGGGATTGTAGGTGGAACTGTCGGCGACCCGCGGAGCCCGTCGTACCTCCGTCTGCTGCCAGGAGTGACAGTCGAAACCTGTGCGTTTGGCGGCGGGAAGTCGACTTGTGTGAGAGGATGAGGATTGGCAAAGGAGAGCGGCTGGTACAGAGGAGGCCATTTCACGCAACACGGCTTCCAGGAAGTCAGTCATCAGAGATGCCAAAGGAAAGCTGCATCTCTTTCATAGCCGGCCAAACGGAGCAACCAGGCGTGGAGGGCCCTCCAGAAGACAATATCCCCTAACTAATGCCATCTGGGATGACTTTCCTGGTCCTCTCACCCTTAAACCGTTCATTTCAACCTTCATTTCAAAAATGCTCTGGGGCTCGGTTATTTAGTCGTTTGTTGTCATGTTTTAGGGACTTCATTTTTGTTCATTTGATGGGTTTTTGGGAGACACTTTTACGCCAATGCGCGTTATTCTTCATATGCTTCGTGTGAAATGGGAATATGGAGATGACAGGAGATAAAATAGGGTCTTTTTTTGGCAGCACTTCAGTCTCTTCGAAGAAAAAGGGGATGGGCCAAGATAAAGTACAGTTAGGCCAACAGGAAACCAGGACATTTAGATTTGGATCTATGTTGTGGGAAATCACAGTACCCATGGATCCAACAACAGCTGTGGGGCACAATGCCTTCGGGATGATCAGATAATCACAGTACGGTGTTATTAAATGCATAGATGAAGGAGAAAAAGCACAGACACAAGACTGTTTTTTCCATAATGATTAGAATTACACCTTTAGATAAAGGTTACTGTAAAATAATAATAATAAAATTAGATAAGTTGTCAGGAAAAAAATAACATACGTATAACAAAAGACAATCTGTTGCCTCGGGGCGTTTGATTCATCCTGCAAGAAAAGTCAATATACCGAGCTGAAACCATAAAACTGTAGAATTTCACAGGGAGCCATGAAGACGTATTCCTGTTCAACTTTCTGTAATACAAAAGCAATCTGATGTCTCGGCAATAGGCCACAGTTTGCTTCATCAACACCACCACCGCAGTGTTTTTGTTCTATTGTGTTATAGATTTCATGGCGGAAATATTTCCTGGAAAGCAAAGAATTGTTCAGTATGACCATATTATTCCTCAGGGAGGAACCTCATGGGGAGGTTTCATCATAGTTATGGGGTCACACAGTGTTCACAGAGAAATGACTCCTGTGAAGGAGGGAGCAGTGTTTTTTTTTGCAGTTCAGAAATCATAAAATAGGCCAGTTTAACTTTGTTTACTTCATCTCCAAGGACTTGACACCACCATTAACACCGAGACCAGGCTGGATTTAATTTACTACGATACATGCAGTCCATCTGGCAAGTTATTCATATTATTCAATACGCATTCATTTTCGGAATTAAAAAAAATCCAGCTACGGGGGAAAGAAAAATCAACCTTTAGCTCATTGAATTGAATTGACCCACGGTTTGATACCTTCTAGTGCTGCACATTATATAAAGAAATCATTTCCATACGAGGAGCAGCACGCACAAGAGTTCTGTAATTCACAAAGGTCCATCCCCTGACACCCTTTAACCACGCAGTGTCATCGGGGGAGAGCGTGGAGAGGGAAGGAAATCACTTAACCGGTGACAAATGGACTCAGGAGAGGTGCTATGCTCTGGTTCATCTCAGCGTATTAATGGAGCCACATCCTCCACTCACTTTTTCATAGCTGAAGGTGAAGCATTATACCGCCTCGACGTGCATGTTTAGTAATATACGGTGCTGATAACGTCCTGGCTTCGCTGAAGTAGTTGCATTTTTCTTCTCCGTTAAGCCAAATGAATATCTTGTATCAAGAAAATAATGCCTCTATTTGTGGCGTGTATTATGATCTAAGGTTAACATGCTGGAACAGATATTAATATGTGAACCGGCTGTGGAGCAGTTGTTTTTTAAAGGTTTCAGGATACATTAATAGAGAGTGACTGATTGCTCCTTGAGCCTGGATATCTTTTTTTTTTGGGAATGCATTATCAAAATAAACATGTTCTACAAAGCTTCTTTTTTGATTTAAAGAAAGAAATCAAATCTCTCAAACATTATCCCCACTGTAGTTATCTAACTGGCTTTAGATCAGAGGTTATCATACTGTGAGATACTGCGGGAGGTGAAGGAGACAGATGCACGCCGGTGTGTTCTTTCTCTTGAGTCATAACTCAAATCGGTTAAATCAAAATTGAATAAACATTATGCACATGTTTTTGGTTTCAGTGTTACTTGCATTCATAAGTCCTCTTTGAAATCATATAGATAAGATGTCCTTATAACTCCAGAACTTACCTGAGAATCATCACGTTTTTAAGCTTTCTTCAGTATCAAAGTAATTCAGTGATAGCTTTCCGTACATCCATGGGTACATTACAAACAGGAGCTGCTAATAGCCAATTTGGCCAATTTGCCAAAATGTTAAATATCGGTGACTTCTAGGGCTGACCAAAGAAATACTGAGTCGACACTCGTATGATTTTCACGACACACGTCGACGATAAGTTGATTTAATCGACAGATAAGTAAAACTGAGTTTAAATCTTTGGGTTTACCAGAGATATGCTCGTAAGTTTCTTGGAAATAAGTCATCCAGCATGAAAAAAGCATAAAAAAATGACTGATCAACTAAAGAAATCTTAGTCGACTCAGACCAAAACGACCGATTAGTTGACTAAGAGGGGGCAGCCCTAACTACTTCCATCATTGATTTCGGACGCAGCACTCTTTTTTTTTTTTCCGGAGCTTATGATTGAAGTAGCTAACAAGTAAACCATCTCGCTTCCTTCTCCTCTCTGTTGAGAGTTGCACATGCACAGTACCGATCGTGCAAGATGTACGGATCAGGTAGAGAGTAACATGTGTTGTTGTTCCTGTGTAGCTGATAAATGATATGATAAGGTGACATCAGATTGGTGCATAGACTTGCATACTTGCCGATACCCGATCCAGCATTTTATGCTGTGTCGGAGGCATTTAGGATACTGGTATTGGTATCGGAACAACTCTAAATCAATGTAAGACAAAGGATAGACTGACCAAAATCTGTTAATAATAACTTTTTCCATGTTGCACTATCAATGTTTTTTGGACGGTATTACATCTCAGAATGTCCCATCCAAAAGGTTTTTTGGACTTCAAAATGTCTCCACTTTCCAAAGATGTTCTCTCTGCTAAAATGTAGAACACATGTCGCTCCTCACAAGGGTAGACATACAAGAACACACACACACAAAGGATATGATTTGCCCTTGTTAAAAAAAAAAATAACAATGAAAACAATGTTTTTCTTCCTCATCATCCCCCTTGGTAAATTTTGAGCAACTGGACCGCAGCACACACCAGACCAGCACATACACACATCTGTTTTGCCTGCATGTAAAACATTCCCCCTCGGAGGAGGAAAAGCCTTGTGTAACCAGATCCGATTGGCCCTTATATAAAATGGAGAAATATGGGCAGAGTGTAGCTCTCTGACGAGCCGCTGAAAGTCTGTGACATGAATCTGAGTCCGGGGACCAATCGTGCATTCCAGTGGAGGAATGTGGAGACCCTTTGGATCTCAGCCTCGTGTTAAAACACGGCTCGGCCCCTGTGATATGAAGGGAGGATATCTTGTCACTCATGAAGCATAGCAACCCAGCCTTAACACGTTTTCATCAGTGGCTCCGTTATCTCATATAACTTATAAGCATGAAACGTATTTAAAATGTATCTCTCCCTTGAGATCTTTAACAAAACACCTGGGCATAGATGCGTTAGTTCTAAACGCCTCCTCTTTGGCTGAATAATCCTCATTTATAAGGCCAGTGGAGGTTGTTCCATGGCCCGGGGGCACGCACTTAAACTCTGTGAACTGGTGAATACTTGCGTTAAAGCAGCGGCTGTGGCCGTGCAGCTTAATGTACCATATTCATGGCTGTTCCTTCCCTCCTGGCTTTTACAGTGGCTGTACAATAGTGCGAGAATAATGTCTCTATAGCACTCAATAACTTGCATCAGTGAGGCATAGCTCTAAATGCTGATGTGTTGTTAGTACAATATATTCTGCCCACACACAGTTCTCAAATGTTGACCCGATGACTAAATTTGTCATTTAAGGCCTGGGAGAAAATAACAACTCAGTGTGTCTGATGTATCTGACAAAAGCAGGAAAAATAAACTTTTTTCTTGCAACTGAAGTTTCCATTTTTTGAGGCTGGTGATTCAAAATCAGTGCTTCACATATTTGTCTATTTTGTCCCAGTATACCTACGGTTTTATTACACCAGTGGGCCTCTTTCATGCTCCTCTATGCACTCTCTGCAGCACTGTATAAATGCATTTATCCTGCTTTGGGGGAAACGGCCTCCTCCTGTTTCATATTAACATGAACCCTAAACCTGTCGTTATATATTGTATGTATTACTGAACTTTGGCTTACGTTTTCCCCCTCCGGTCCTTTCGTGATGAAGAAAATACGAGACTGGCAAGCTTTCTGAGCACAGCTGTGAGTCTATATATTGCAGCCAGCGCTCCCCTCTCTGTATCCCCTGTGTGGGATGGCCTCTGACCTCACTGGAAATCCAACAGGGGCTAAAGGGGACTATTAATGCTCACTAGTGATGTACAGCTGCGCTTCATCGAGGCGGTTTGTCTTTGCTCTGTGCACCATATGCAAATGTAAATCAGATCACGGCAAAATGGTCTTTAGATTGCATCATATTTCATGTTTTTATCCAAAGGAGTGTAATCTGAATCAGGAAGATCAGAACAGCATACATAATCTAAATACTTAAGTATTTATTGTTAGTTAAAGATAATTATTTTCATATATTTTTTTTAAGATCTTTGTTTAATACTCTAATTGTGTTAAACACCAGTAACTAAGGGTGATTTTATTGAATAACTTGTAATTGTTTTGTCTGCAGTATGTTTTTTCTTGATGTTTAGCCAAATTCAACATCAAATGAGTTCTTCTTTTTGCTGTCGTGAGGTCAGCATCTTGTTTTCTAGAGCGCACAGTGGGCAACCTCTGGGCCTGAAAAGTGAAGCCAATGCAGAAGTGCCCTAAACCTGCATTCTTTCTAATAGCCAGCAGGGGGCTGATTGTATAGAAGTCTATGAGAAAATGAGCCTACTTCTCACTTAATTTATTACCTCAGTAAACATTGTAAACATGAGTTTATGGTCTCAATCGCTAGTTTCAAGTTTTCTTCAATACAGCATGATGTTCATTTAGTAAATTATGGTCCCATTTAGAGTCAAATAGACCATAAAGCAGGGGATGCTTTAGAGCGGGGCTAACTTGTGATTGACAGGTCGCTACCATGGCGTTGTCCAGTCTGGGAGTTTTGGTTTTCATCTTAAAACTTTAACCCTTTCACAGTGTGCTCAGTTCATGAAATTTAATTGTAACATTTTGGTCACCAAAAAATGTCTTATTCAGCGTTCGGTTGTGCTTAGCTCTACCCTCTCGTGTCACTTCTGGTTGCAAAAACCAAGATGGGGACGGCCAGAATGCCGAACTCGAGGCTTCAAAACGGCAGTCCACAAACCAATGGGTGACGTTATGGTGCCTATGTCCACTTCTTATATACAGTATATGTGAGCGCTTCATGTATATGCATCTGTGTATACGCAGACCACTGATTCTAATATGAATAGAAGCGTATGTGGGTGTCAACTCTCAGGGTGAAAGTCTGCTGCTGTCTGCATCTTTATTGAAGTATGAACAAAGCTTAAAAAACATCCGTGTTCAGTTTTGTGACAATGCTTATGATGTAAGAGAATCAACCGATAAAACACCACTTTATCCTTCAGTTGTCTGATAAATCATTTTTTTGAGATACTTGGTTTTCTTTGGACAGCAGTGTACTTCTCTGTGATTGACAAACACAAACAGCCTATTGTCGTAATACCTGCTGTTTGGAGACTTAATACAGGTTTAAACAAACTCTAAATGGCACTGCTAACCGGAGTTTGCAAATACTATAGTATTTGCCCTGTTCTTGTTAAAATGCCACGGATCAGCATTTGTGTGTCCTGTATTTTTTTCTGTGCTCCAGTGGCCATGACAGCCCAGGTAACCCATCTCAGAGCTCCATAAGCCAGCCTGTCAGCAGATTCAGCCCTGTGTTTCCTGGACCCTGTTGATACCCAATACATACAGTGGGAGAACCCATTGCCAGCCTGTAATCCAAGCATCTTATCAAACCAATCAGCACTTTTCTAGCAAGAACACATCTCGACCGTGACAGAGGGGGTTTCACAACATCTGGCGCTCGGAGAGAGAGAGGAAGGGAGGGAGAAAATGAGTGAAAAGAAAGTGTGAGAACAATCTTGATGCTCTGGTATGGAGATTTTAGATCAACACCGCGTCCCGCTTTCTCTTTCGATAGAGGTCAGCGAGCGGGCAGTCAGTTGTCAGTGCTTGCCTGCTGCATAGTGGAGGCTGCTCACAGCAGTTACGCTATTGATGTTCTTGAGCGGTAACATTTGTCACTCCCTCACAGTTCCTCTCTTCTTCTCTTTCTCTCACCCACATTAACCTCTTTCCTTTCCCCTTTTCCCCCAACCTCCTGTTTCCCATTTCCCTTCCCCATGTTGTTCCCATCCTTCCTTCCCCACCAGCCCAGCGCAGCGGTGAGAGGTTACCACAGCAGTAAGGCAGCAGCCACTGGTAGCAGTGGCGGTCAAGGGGCCTGGAGCGGCCCCACCTACCCCCGTACAAATCTGCACTACCTGTCCCACCACCAGCAACACCCGCATCACTACCCTCAGTCCTCGCACACAAGCTACGCCTACTGCCCGGCCCCTACAGCTGTGAGTACAGCAAATTACTTCTTTCTCCATGTCATTCGATGTCTCTCTGTCTTTTTGTTGCTCTCATGTCTTATGTGCAGCGCAATTACATACATACATATTTCAACTCTATCACCTGACGTCCTGACGTTGACGTCCTGACGTTGTTGAATCAAAAACGGAGGAAGAAATATTGTAACCGTCTGTGGGCATCCAGAGCTATGATAGTACCTCATACTTGTACAGAGACTGGACAAAACTCTGTGCATAAATGTATGTGTATAAACCACAGGCTTTCTATTGCATAAACAATAATGTTGCTTCTGAATTAATGCCTAGATGACGTCTTGTTGAGTGTTGATTGAGCAGCTACAATGTTAGCATAGCCTATCACTGATCGATCCAAACTCCATTCAGAAAACAAGCATTTTAAAAGTCGTTTGCTTATCGTCTTGCGGACAGATGTGACAAAGCATGAATTCAGATTTTTTACAAATCGGAATCATCTTGCAGTTCTTTCGGCATCCTTTTGTTCCGTTTATTGCAATTTAATCACAGAAAAAATCAGTTTATTTTGGGTTCATACCGCTGTAGTAACCAATATTAATTCAGATGGCGTGTGGCTTGCTAGATACAGTGAATACAGCTTGGTGAAATTCACCAAAATTCACAATGATGTAATGATAACATATCTTGGACTTCCACAACATGTACAAAGCCGCAATAGTGGTTGAAACGTTGTTGGTATCTTCATGGAGGTAAGCCCTTCCTCCTCTCCGGCGCGTCTAGCACGAGTGAACACAAATGGTTCTGTGGTCAAAACTCGTGCGAGTAACGCAAGGCGCAATATTTGCTTTGCAGCATTATAGAGTACTTCTCTGCTCTCTCTCTGTCTTGCCTCTTATTTCTAATCACTCTCTCCCCGGTGTCCATTAGTGGCCGTTACTATCAGAGAAGCTCTCATGCACACAGCAAATTCCCTTTCTCCATCTCCTTCCTTTCTCCATCCCGTCCCTTTAATCTTTCCCCTTCTTTCCCACACTCTTTCCTCTAAAAGCCCTCGTTGCGTCCCCCTCACTATTTCTTCCTCCCTCCTTCCCCTACTTTATCTCTTCCTTTTACCCCCTCTCTCTCTCTCTTCTCTGCAACTTAATTTGTTTTTCTATCATCCATCCTCTGCATCGACAGTGCAATGAGAGACTAATTGAGGTAGAGACACTTTTGGACGGCTTCCCTTGTCATTATCCTTGGAATTAATTGCTGTTCTGCAATCCGTTTGATTTGACTTTATTGGTGCGATCTGGTTCTCTAATGCAACGTTCGGGGTGTGACTGGAACTCAGGCTCGAGCCAAATTGAGGAATTTTATTATCGCTGCGTTGCTGTCACAGTCACAGAGCTGGAAACAAAGATTTGGCAGCTTTTTATTCCTCTGTATTTCTTCCTCTAATAAATGCATTTACAAGGCTTCACGCCAAATCTTTATCTCACTCTCTTATATTTCCATTACGACACTCTGATATTCTCTCATCTTACATACGCACCGCTTAAATTCCCAGGCGCCTATTTGCCAACATGTTGAGACTCCCCTGAAGCGCTTGCATGCAAAGAATGAAGAAATTGGATTTAGATGTGATAATCATCACTGTACGTTGGCTCCTGGTCGCACACAGCATTCCTTTTATGCTATTCCTGTGATATCAAGGTACGCCTTCATTCAGGCCTCGGCTCTTTTTAGCAAGCAGGAAGGAAATTATCTTTTGAGTGCTCGAGCTGTTTTGTGTCACTAGCGAACTCCAACATTCACGACTGTCATCGCTTCTGCCAGCACCACCTACGGCAAAGAGGAGCAGGGGTGTTTTTAAACCGGTGTTGTGCACAAACAGGAAGCAACAGCAGAGGACATTCCACAAGACAGACATAAACGCTGTGGCTGTGGTCCCAGTTGCGGCGGTGCTCCATCACACATGTTTTTGGGAAAACATCGTGGTCCTTTCTTCTTCGCTGCCACACCCCCAGGGAGCGCAGTCATCGCCGTCAACATCCGCACACGGGACCGCGGAGTGTCTGAAATTTTAGACCCAACTTGGCTGTTTTTTCTAAAAGCTGAAGCCACCTTTGTCCTCCTCTGACTATTTTTGTGCATTGCAAAACAATTTATCCATTGACTAAAAATACTCAGCAGTAGTCTCACCAGACATACTGTACAGTATCTGTGTTCAATAACGCTGAGTATTCAACCTTAGTATTTATAACCTCAATATTGACTGAAAAGTGTCCTCAGATATTTGGTTTATTATGCTACACTCACATGGCATACTCTTTTCACTGCAATGTACTGTACATTCAAAAGGCATGCCGCGTTAGTCAATGTTACAGGTGTTACACGTTGTTCAGGCACACACACCGATTATATTACTTGCCCACCGCCCCCTGTTGTTGTTATGCTTTTTTTAACAGAAATAAAACCCATTTAGTTAATTTTGGCGAATCAGCGCCGTATTATCAATACATAGTCGGATGACAGACGCTATAAACTGAAAGTGAAAGTGTCTGCTCCATACAGTCTCTCAGCACAGAGTAGCAGGACCCCGATTTCACACACGGGACGAGAGAGAGAGTTGGTGGAGGTTTTAGCTGGTCCACCTTAACAGTCCACCTTAAGTGAGCAAAGGCCCGACCAGAGAGACCAGACACACAGCCATCCAACGTTAAAGATCAAAGTCAGCACTCTGTATATATTGAGCATCATCTTTTCTTGAAAAATATCCGGTGTAATCGGTAACACCGGTGTTGACTTTATTAACCGGTGGGAAAATCTCCTCATTGCGACATCCCTAATATTCCATGCACCGTTTTGATTATGGCAGTTTACTTTTGTGTGAGACATTCCAGGAAATACTCATCCGGTGCGTCACAAAGCCAGCTGACAAGAGTTTGATAGTGTAAAAATAACCCTGGAATGGATTTGAAACAGACAAACTCGCAAATTCACAACAGACACACCTCTCTCTTGTGTCTTTTATTTTCTATCTTCACTTTGTTGTCCTGTGGGCTGTTGGTAGGCCACACTTCCCACACAGTACCCGTTTATCCGGTCTTAGTTACAGATCACTACGGGGTCATCAAACGCTCGCCCTCATCTTGACCCTCCACCCTCAAGCCGTAGTGGACGCCGCTGGCTTTAACTGACCTGTTTTCATGGGACAGCGGGGATGCTTGTTTTCTTTTCAGCAGTTTTCATTTCGTCCCTGCAGAAAGCAATTTCTCCCCCACTATCAAGCCTTCGTCCCGGGCTGTTACGAGTTCACATTTTAGCCTGGAGGAGGATTCCCAGCGCCTGGAGATGGCTAATCCAGACACTAACAGTAAACACAGGCATGGCTCCAGCTTTTGAGTCTGCCTCTTGCATTTTTATAGCTCCTCATATGCAACACATACTGTATATGGAGCAGCAATCCCCCACAATTCACAATCTAATGCAGACTCGCCTCTTTCTCTTTCTCTTTCTCTCAAACACCCTCACCCTCGATGTCATTGTTTTTATTGCCTCCCTAAAATGCTATTGTAATTTCAGGCATATTAGATGCAAAGAATGCCCGACAGAAAGGGAAGAAAAACAGAACTGATAGCTCAGCATGTGTCTGTCCTCTCGGCTGAGGGAGGTGAGTAAATAAAGGAAGAAAGAAAAGCAAGCGAGGATCCAGCCGAGATCAAGAAGCTTTGCCTCCAGTGGGTTTGTAATTACAATGGAAGCGGATACATTTCCACTCTTAATATGGTGGGATGAAGATCCCTCAGGGGGGGAAGGTGGTATGACAAAACAGCAGCGGAGAAAGTCATGTAGAAGTCAGGAGCTGTGACTAGAAAGAGAGTCAAAGCGAGAGAGATTGTGTTGTTTCCAGTGAATATGCAATACTAACTCCTACAATACTTTTATATACTACGAATTTTTCCGTTGCCAAATGCATTTTTGTGGAAACATAATTGCTGCCTGGATTATATTCAGTGGCAGAGCTGTTTTCCAGTCCAGGAAGTGTGACATCCTCACACTGCACAGAAGTCACAGGGAGGTAGTCGAGGTGGATGGTTGGTCGTGCGAAGCACTAACCTGACCCGCCAGATGGTTTGTTACACAGAACCATCTGAGAAGCCGTCATTGGAAACTGTTTGGGAAAGGGCAGGCACTTTCAGGAAATACTTGGCAGGTGATTGGCTGAACCATCTGTCAGTCAAAGTCTTGCCGAAGCCAGTCAGGAGAAGAGCGAAAACATCGCTTTCAGTGGCGTTCTTTGCTCTTCTTTCAAAGAAGAAATACTCTCCAGTTCTGATATAACTGATGCTATTGCAGCATCTAACCTCTTTAGAAGCCACCATTGTTGTTTATAATGCACAGATGCCTCTCCGTACACGCCTAAGCAGCGCCCGTAGCTGCCAGTAGCTCCTCACAGGATGCTAATTGGTCCGTGCACTGGCTTGCAAGAGACGAACGCAGTACTTGAAGCCTGACAAGATGGATTTTCATGTGATATGTGATCCCGCGGTTCTCACGTGATCTCGTGACATCGTGAGCTGCCGTGCAAGTTAAGCAAAGCACAGGACTTTGACTTGGGTACTTAAACACTTGGTTTTGATTATACATTGAAAAAGTCAACATCCTTAAAGTCAGTGATGAATTTTTGGCCAATCTTGTGTCGCAGCTGTCACACATTGTAAGTCGTTGCATGCTGTCATTAGCATTTAGCTCAAAGCACTGCTGTGCCTCACAGGATGTATTTATCTTCTTCTGATTGTTATTATGATTTTTTTGTTTATTGTTTTCAATAATCTGTTCTTTGGCTTATTTGATTTTTTTACTGAAAGAGTGAAAGAATGTAGGTTTGAGACAGAGATTTAGACAGCAAAAACAGGAGAGACAGACAAACAGAGGAGTAGAGCGATACAAGAAGGGAAGCCAGACAGGCTGAGAGAGGAGACAGGAAGATGCAGAGACTGTCCTGTGGTGACTACAGGGTGCCAAGCGTCTCACCTCAAATCACTATTACTATTAACAGCTAAACAAGTTAGATAACAGCTGCGGTGAGTGGACCAGCCTTCAGGTACTTTACTGTAATAAAACCTGACAAACTAATGATTGCACTTGGTGTTATTGGATTCTTTACTTAAAGCCACATGGGCTGCAAAGACTCCTATTGCCTGGACTGTGACTAAGCCGCACATTATAGATTTTCTGGTCTATGGAGAATTGATCTCAAGCACAATGGCAAAGAAAAGGAAACATTCCGTGTAGGTACTTTCCACTAATTGGTGTGACAGAGCCCATTTATGGGCGACGGCAATAATGGAGTGAACATACAATGTCAGGTAAAGTGTTGCCATTGGAAATTGAGTTTCCACTTCCTGCTCGTGGAGTGCTGTTCTTGAGATATTTGATACGCAGCTTCTAGCTTTTGAGAAATGTTCTTAGACGAGCCTCTTACCTTTTGTGACTCTCCCATGTGTGTGACTGCAAAAAGCAGTGAGGCATTGCTGAAAGAGCGCGTGTGTTCTTAGTCAACTTTAGTTGCTTATATAGATGCATTTTTCTCTCTGACCTCTGAGCTGTTTCATTTCTGATGGTATGCTTCCTCATTCAACAGATTATCTCCAATTCCCAAGATTGCTTCAATCATCTTGGTCTCCACAGTCCAGACATTACTCATGTTTGTGATTTATTATTTTACATGATGGGCGTGCTTGGGAATCATGGTCTTGCATTTGTCCTGGCTTAATAGCCATATTGGACTACTTAACTGTACTGGTGCAGTGCTTGTTCAGGACGTGGCCGTTGAGGAGCATGTTACCATTCGGTAGTGGCTGATTGGCTCCTGGAATTGCTGCTTGCAGCTCTGTCAGGGGGCGTGCCCGTTCGGAGGAACGTGTTCTCGTTCGGAACTGGTTGATTGGCTCCCGGTATTGCTGCTTGCAGCATTGTCGGAGGCGGTGCCTGTTCAGTAGAGCACGTGGCCATTCGTAACGGCCCCCGGAGGTGCTTCTTGCAGCGTTGTCGAGGAATCACTCATCGCTCGTTGACTCCAGGGAAGTGAAGAAGAGTTCGGTTGAAACTTTAGTATATCCAGCATCCAGCAGCAAAACTGAACTGCAGTCAATGAGCCGCGACGACATGCTCAACTCAGTCCGCAGCCCTGTTAAGCCCCTCCCCCGCTGCTGCAAAGAGCGCTGTTCGCTTGTTTATTCAAAGTTTATTCATACTGAAAATTGCACTAAATTTGACACATCACTCCCTTGGGTCCCCTCCGAGTGTGAAATAGATGGGATGAACGGTTCTTGAGATATGCGAAGGACACACAGACAGACAGAGATTTTATAGTTAGATACAACTGAGAGAAACTGCATTACCAGCGTCTATGTAGTTTGCTTATAACCAAGTTAGTCAGAGCTCATGCAGATGTGAGTGTGTGTGTGTGTCAGAGAGTGCAAGAGCTGAAGTACTTTGGTCTTCTTGTTGTGACAAGATATATGAGGAAAAACTGGGGATGAATAGTGAACTCGAGGGCCAGCCCGCATTGCGTCTATGTGCTGCTGCAGAGTTCATCTCTCTTCATAACATACAGATAGACACACACATACCTACACACGTGCTGCAGAGGACAATACTAGCTTTTCTCTCCTTTAGGATTACAAATACTCCACTGCTGGGGAATCGGTGCAAGAACTGTTTGCCGTCCGACTGTTTCCATATGTTATCCTTCCATATGGGGGATTCTCATCTTATCAGGCATAGATAACGAGACACATTTTTCCCCCTAATGAAAACATTTGAGTGGGTTATCACTCCTTTATCTGAGGACATGGACATCCCCGCGAACCCTTCAATTTAATCTGGAGGTGTTGCCCGAGCAAACTCAGGTTTTTACCTCATTAGACTTGCCGAGCACACGCTGGCCAATGATTCAGTCAATACAAACCTGCTAGTAGGGATTCGTTGCACATCTTTGGATTCACAAGGTCGAAAAACTCAGAGAAGAGACAGAATGGGACATTGCAAGAGTGTTAGAAAATAAGTGATAATCAGAGAGGGATGAATAGATAGAAGTAACAAACAAGACAGAACGTATTATTATCAAATCCCTGATTCCACAGTACTGCTCTGTGTAATACAAGCAATCAAAACTAGGATTTATCTATAACATACATATTCTTGTCAGATACAAACAAAAAATAGTCCCATTATTGACCCATATGTGCCCAAAGACTATATTTAGTATGATAAGGGATTATGATTTATTATGGACATACTTTGGGCAAGTATTTAACTATGGAGAACGGAACCTGCCAAAATCAAAACTAAATCAATAACTAAATCAATGACTCAATAAGTAAGTATAAAGAAAAGAATACAGAAATAAATACTTTTGGGGAAAATAAATAAGGGGTGAAATGCAAAGGGAAAATCGTGCAGAAATAAATAAATGCGTAAATACATGATAAATACATATGTTGAAAAATAAATGAAAAGTAAATGCAAAAATAAATAAATAAATAAACAAATACATGAATAAATAAATAAATGCAAAAATAAATAAATACATTTAAAAAATACATCAATAAATAAAAGAGAAACTTAAACAGAAGAGTAAATAAATAAGGAAATTAATGCAAAAATAAATAAATAAAGCAAATTAAAACAGAAATATCAATTTATGTCACATTTTATCAATTAATGAATGTCTACATTTATTTTTTATAATATTTTTCCTACATTTAATGACATTTTATTTATTTATCGAGTCATTTATTTATTGATTGATTGATTTTGGATTTTGGCAGGTTCCATCCTCCATGTATATAACAGTACTACTTTGACCTTTATAGATCACTTGAAAAAAATCAAATATTAATTAATAGTTAAAGTCAGGATTTTGAAAAATGAGGAAAAACGCTAATATTGTGTTTATTAAATGTTTATTAAATGTTTTCTATATAAAAAGTACAGCCCTTTTCTTATCATACTATATCTAGTATTTGGGCACATGATGGAACTACTGCTTTTTCCTAAAATATAATGGAGTCTATTTCAAAAACAGTATTCCCATGTGCCAAAATAGTAGATATAGTATGATAAGAAAAACTCACTTTTCAGCCAAACAGTTTGACCGATTTCGAAAATGTCTTCACATTTGTGTTTTAGGCAAGCCCAGAGGAAATTAAAGAAGTTCAGTTGCGGGCACAAATGGGTTAAATATATTTCCCAATCCTCACATATTCATCAGGTGTAGGTGCGACCAACTCACCTTTTCATCTGTCTCTCTTTGTGGGGGCCCGGGTTCTGGCACAACCCTTGGTGTTGTGATTAGCTTAATTAGCCATAACTCACAAACACCCATTTATACTGGCTGACAGATGACACAGTCATTTAGCTGAATGAATGGCCTGCCTGCTGGCAGCCGTTGAGGGCGCGTCCGCTGGCTGATGGCCTGCACGAGGCGGTTGAGTCGAGGCTTGTTTTCTGTGGATCACCCTGGAAAAGCAAAATGGTCAGACCACTGAGAGTGAAGATGCAAGTAAGGTGAAACTGAAGAGAAAAAGGGAGTGAGGTACGGCTGATATAGACGTGCAGTAGTGTAACCATCATAAAAGCCCCAGCTTGTCTTTTTTTTAATGCATTCTTCAAATAAATATTCCGTTCAATAGAAAAGTAGATGAAAAGGTAAATTCCCGATAGCAGAGGCAGCAGATGCCGATGTGCACTGTACATGTGTGGTGCGGCTGGAGGGAGCCTTGTAATGGAGTACATTAGCTAACATTTTAGAGTCTGAGTCTCTTTCATCAGCCCTTGAATGAAGAACATTGCTCATTCCCCAAATACTGCAATGATTCATCTTTGCCATGAGCTAGAATGGGCTTTGTCTCAGTAATTAATTTAGCTCTCGGGACAGCAGTTGGAATGAGTCGTGTCTTCAAGGCCTAATTAAAAGAAAATTGTCAAACATATTCTAGGTCACACGGCTCAGAATCTCCAAGCATTTAGGAGGGGGATTTTTTAGGCACCGCCACCTCCTCATCCTTTGTGGGCCATTTTGCTCGCTGATAGAGAGCGGGCTATAGAGTGAAAAACAAATGTTTTTTTATTTGCTTTGTTGATTTCTTCAGGCACCACTTGAAAATTGAGACACTTGATGTTTTGTTTATCGCCGGCTGCTTGAGTCAATAACTCAATCTGCTTATGGCTTTGAGCTCTGCGCGTCTTTGTCTCTGTCTGAGGACGGTTTATTTGAAAGACATTCCATGATTCCTTTTTTGTGCGAAATAGCCACACAATTAACTTCCTATCCGACGAGAATGTAACCGTGCATGAACACCTTGGGTTTAGGATCACTTTCTCTAAAATAACAGCGGCTGGAAACGCACATATTGGCACCACATTCATCATAACATATCAGCTGGAGCACGCTTTATTGAACCAGTCAGACGGACAGACTGACAGACAGGAAGTGTCTATCTTATCTGTCCTCATAATGAGAATCAATGACTTTAGTTACAGGCACAGAATGGCTCTCACAGTACACACACACACACACACACACACACAGGTTCTGAACAATTAAGCGCGAGCTGTCGGGCTTAGTGCCTGGGTCCATTGTAAGCGCTCTAAACCTGTTAGACTGTGACAGACCATTAAAAGGCTGCCAAGGCTTCCTTAATTTGCTTCAACAGTGCACACTGAGGCGGAGTGACTGAGTGCCGTGAGTGTGTCTCTGTGGTACGACGAATGTGCATTTACTTCTTATGATAGTCCTTAGCTCACACCCCCCCGCCCCTTTCAATTCCTCTCCTGCGACCGTCTCCGCCGCCTCCACAGCAACATTTACACACACACTCACACACACACACACACAGTATCAACACCATCAAGTAGCTGCTATATATCCACCTCCATTTTTATTTTCTGGAATTACCGTATAATGGAAAATTTCTGTTTATTTAGGCAAATGCATCAAACCATTAAAACCCCCGCCAACGCTAATGCATTTTCTGAGTTATTTTCTGTAAATTATTTGGAGCATAAAGTGAACAACAGTTATTATCTTTGCATTATAAGGCACTGCTACAGTAAATTGAAGCTAGTATCCACAAAGCTTCAGTTTATACATAGTTAAAGGAACAGTGTGTAGCATTTAGGGGGATCTATTGGCAGAAATTGAATATAATATTAATAAGTATGTTTTCTTTTGTGTATAATCACCTGAAAATATTAATTTGTGTTACCTTTGAATGACCCGTTAATATCTACATACGGAGCGGGTGCTCTTCACGGAGCTGGTCACCATGTTTCTATAGTAGCCAAGAGCAGACAAACCAAACAGTTTTAAAGCTAGAGTGAATCATATGAAACTACAAAAACCTAAGGAATCCATTGGTACCAACCATGTCATACTAGGTTGTCAGCAAGGAGGCTAAATAACGCTCCAAACCCTTACTAAATTTTGGCGAGGACATTTTCAAAGGGGTCCTTTGACCTCTGACCTCAAGATATGTGAATGAAAATGGGTTCTATGGGTACCCACGAGTCTCCCCTTTACAGACATGCACACTTTATCATAAACTCAAACTCAGACAGGTGCTGACTTGACTATGACTTGCCCACAACTGCATGCGAATGCCATGTTATGATTTGAGCATATTGTTTTATGCTAAATGCAGTACCTGTGAGGGTTCCAGGACAATATCTGTCATTGTTTTGTGTTGCTATTTGATTTCCAATAATAAATATATACATATATTTGCATAAAGCAAGCATATTTGAACATTTCACATGTTGATTGAGTAGTAAATACTTGACAAATCTCCCTTTAAGGTACATTTTGAACGGATACAGAATGTGTTAAAAAAATAAAATACAAGAAACACAGAAACAAAGAAGATCACACTTTTTTTTACTAACAGGTGTATTTTCCAGCCTTTGCTGTGTTTTATTCAAATAAATGACTAGTTTCCACAGAAACAAGTCCAGGTTGTAAAAAAAACCCATTCCTGTTAAATACTATTGCAGCTGACTGGATTCTAACCAAATGAACACGGTCATCATGACAAAGCACTTTGTTTACCAGTGCACCAATCTGGTTCATAGGGGAAACAGTGCGTGTGTTTGACACTTCTGAATGAATGCGTCTTGGGCGGATGTTTCACCTAGCAGGCATTTCCTGTCGTGACCAGAGCTTGGCGTTCACCACCATTAGGAATTAAAGGCCCGGGCCACAGGATCCCGAGAGCCAGACCACAGGAATATCCAGAATCTCACAGAGCCTCCAAGCCTCCGCATGTTTCATTTCCTATTTCACAAGAGCGGGCGGTCCATGCAAATTCCTGGCTGCGGTATGCCACCAGTCTTCATTTAAGCAGCGGTTCGTGGTTGATATTAGATGTTGTACACAATGGTAGATGTTAGAAGGCGGATTAGGAAGGGTGCTGGCAGATCTCGCAGGGATTTAAAGGGGTGTCGTCTCTTGTTCACATCATGCGGACTGTCATATTTTCCATGTCATCGACGGCTTAGCGCCGTTTCTTGGCCGTGTTTAACGGCGAATTCGGAGCGTCTTATCTGTGAAATCGCTCTTCAGAAAATCCGTTTGCACCTGTTACTTTCTGTTCAGGTGATTAGTCAATGACAGGACAAGGCAGAGGAACATAAATCACACATCCTGAGCTGTAGACGTGACCTTAATTCATAATGTTTTACCCCGACCATGCCCTGGTTTTCAGCTACATGTACAGACACGCACACACGCACTGATATCCGTGCACAGATGGGTTTTCATACATGGCTGCCTGGGGCTGCAGTATTGGCTTTAAAAACAGCCATAACATCTGTAAAGCATTATGGCTGATTATACTGGCCCTTCAGCGCAATCATGCAATACGGGCATGAGCGATGGCTGAACATGAACCGTATGGGAAAGAAAGAGATGATGAGGCCTCTGCTCTTCTGATGAAGGCCCATACACAGGAACACACCCAAACACATTCATTTAGCAAAATCAGATTGTATTATTTATATACTAGTGAGGACCTTACATTCATTCCTTAATCCACAACTCTAGCCTTAAAAAATTCTTGAAGACAACAACTTGGATCTTACATTCTGGGTCCATTTTGGTCTTCGATTGTTGCTTTTCATTCTCATAAGCCAGATGAATCTTGTGAGTGGATCTCACTGCTTGACTTATCTTATCTCTAGAAGGCTATGATATGAAAAATAAGTTGAATGTTAGGTGGAATCAAGGAGCAAATGCTTCTTTCCAGGCTTACTAAGTTGCGGCGGCACAGGCAGTAATTCACTGTTAAAGGAGAAGTACAATTCCTTTAAATGATGCTAACCACCATTTGTTCACTTAGCTTTCAATGCACTCTGGAGACTCGAGTGTAAGTGTTTGTAGCCGTTACATTTTCTTTGTATGACAACAAAAGCTACCCTATGCTTTTGTTCTTTGGAAGTAGGCTAGGTATTTCCTGACTCGAAACGAGGTGACGGTATTACCACAACTGTGACGTACACAGCCTTATTTAATTGATTACCTCCAATCGATTAGAATATTTAATTCTGATTAATCGCATGACTGTCCATAGTTAATCATGATTAATCGCAAATTAATCACACATTTTTTATGTATTCAAAATGTACAAGAGTACAAGAGTCTGTCTGTCAGCAACAAACACTTATTACATCATTTATCATCATTTCCATTCAGTCAGGTGAGCGTCGAGTTTGCTATCAGTTACATCATTTCAATTTCCCCTGAAACATTTAGACTAATAATTAATTTCCAGGGTTCAAAATACACTTTAATCATATTCTGGGTTATTAAATAATTAACACATAATCAGAATATCAATAAATACAGATGCAAATAATGAATAAATAATATAAAGGCATTCTGCCAGTAGAAATGGTTCCTGTGCCTCTAAGCAGGACACAGTAGCAAACCACAACAAATGACAGTTAACCACTTCCTGCTTCCCTGCTATCGTTTTAGTATAAGGATCCAGCAAAACGTGTTTCTGTTGTGTCATGATGCATTGCAGAATCACCATAAAACTTTAGTCTGGTCTCTGAAACAATACACCACTTTTTTTTTTGCCTATGTGTATGAATTAAAAAAGGCAGAATGGCTGAATCCATGGTTCTGTTACTGTGTCAGGTTTTGCCGCTGAGCTAAGCTGCGGGGGTATTTTTGATTTATTTAACAGCGTCGTTGTTTTTGAAAGTTCCTCTGTGTGTTGTTTTGGCAGCAAAAACGCAGCGCTTGAACAAGTCTCATTGTTGGAGGAGAAGAGCTTGAAGGTTCACTTCTCTGTCGGCTCTGTCAAGCCACATACAGACACGCATAAAGCGAAGGCACACGTTATTGCACTTTGTTACCGCTATAAAATAGGAGTTTATTAGGACAAGGACCACAAAGAGTCTGGGCCACACTATTGATAAGTGTGAAAACATGTCAGCTGTTCCGTCACCAGTGTGTTTTTTGATATTGTTACATCCTTTGGTATCACTCTTCCTCTAACTCTATCACACTCCCTCTAACAGTAAACAATTATTTGTTGTGTGAAAGGTAAAACTGCGTACAACACTCTCCCTCCACTCGTCCTCTCCCAGCAGTCAGCGTTGGGTTCGTGAAAGGTGGAAGGTTTGTTGGAGCCGCTTTGCTCCATTTACTTGGTGCACTTTGATGACTTCAGTACTACTAATTATACAGGCGCCGCCAAGGAGGCAATCTCAAAGTGCATCACCCTGAAAGTCTTACACACTGATATCTAAATGTTACCCAGTGGAGTTGCACCATAATGTGAATGTTCTTAATCATCTACTATATGCTTTCTAGTACCTCAGCGCCATCTGGCAGTATTACTCCATACAAATCCCATGATGATGTTCCACAGAATGCACTGCTTGTCAGAGATATGCCACCCATTTCGAGTTGCACTATAATATGCAGTATGTAAAGCATGCTTAAAGTTTTACTTAGCTTATGGAGACGTATACAGCAGACATTACTGTGACCACTAATTGTGCAACAGTCTTTAGTAATGCATTTGTTCCACCATTTAAAGTTAAGTGTTTTACTATAGGCTCCCTTGACCTAATTTCTCGAGAATCATTGTTTCTTCAATGAAATATTAAGGCATAGAGACAAGTTTGTTTTAGTATATACTGACAGTTGAGAGGTGTCTCTGTTTATCAGAGTCAGTTGTGACGGCTGCTACTAGCCTGTCGCTCATCAAATTTAGCCAGGCTTCCTGCCCTTTGTCCAAATTTGGCTTCTCAAGGGATCGGCAACTCCAGGACGGTAAACTAAATTCCAAAAACATCACTACAGAAACCAGTGTGTGATATTACACAGCGTTACTCAACGTATCCTCATACAATCTTACGAAGAGTTATCTCGCATTTTTCTACGAATGTCCAGCTACACGTGTCAATTTCTGCTCATTCAATGCATACATTCTTTTCAAAATAAACTTTGATCTTCACAGGAAACAACTTGGTTAGGTTTAGAAAAAAGATTGTGGTTTGGGTTCAAATTAGTAGGCTTAAAATACTTGGTTAGGTTTAGGCAAACACTGTGTCCTCGGCAAAAGTTTGGTGTTTTTTTTAACCTCCCATCCACCCCGACTTCCTCGCTACGCAGAATTTGTCGCTCTTTATACTTCCTGGTCCATGATTAGGTGGATTATATACGAATTACAATGCTTTACTTAGATAGACTTCGTAGATATAGCTAGGGTGTGTGGGTACAGCTTGCATTACTTAAACCTGCAATAACAAGTTCTTGGCCACTAGGGGGCAGCGGAAACAAGCTGTAAATGCAACACTAACATATTATCACCTTTGCAAACGGTTGCTATTTATACATCCAGCACATATGGAGCAACATTTGAATTTATTTGGAGTCATTTTTCTGGCCACCAAATCAATGCAAGTCCATAATTCATGCTCCTTTTAGCTCTGTTTTTGTTCTCCTCCTACTCCTGAGGGAAATATCAGGCTCTTTAGCTGCTAAATGCTCCATCATGTTCTCTAGCTAGTCGCTAACTGTGTTGGTCTGCCCTTTGGTGCTACAGTATGAGAGCAGTGAGAGTGAACCAACACAGTAACATCGTGAGCCGGAAAACGAAAACAACGACATGAAAGACGCTGTAAAGCTCTGTAGAACTGAGAGGAACTGAAGTGTCGGGTGATAGTTCATCACCACAAGCAACCTCTTTCACATACAGGCAGTCATGTAATCCGTTGTTGGTTTAACAATATAGATTATTTAAAGGTTAATTATTATTAGGAAGGAAATGTTGCAGCAATTGAATGTGTGAACTATAAATCAGCAGAAGCATATCCCTGTGGGTGGTGAGCCTGGTGGTTGCCTGTGTGTGGGCAGGGTCAGCGGCCTTCACCTTTTCCACCGCTTAAACCTCAGAGTGGCAATTATGAACAGAGCAAATCCTCAACGCTTGCCATTCTGCGCCTCTGTGTGTTTTCTGTTATGTCAAAACAAATGCATGAGCAAAATGTCTTGTCTATTAATTCAGTGTTATTTTGTCCTGAAGCTTGTCTCTCCGGCTCCTCTGTTTTCTTTGTCTCCTGGGCTTCATGCTTTGCATGCAGAGGATGAGACACCGGGGGAGGTTAAGAGAGGAGCTGGAATGGAGTTCTGCTCCATTTACCGCCCTGAAATATTCCTCTTAGAACGACACACTCTGTTTTCTCTCTCTCTTTTTACTCTCCGCACTGTTTCTCACTCTGCCCGTTCCCTCCCTCTCACTTCTCATCTCAGTGTGACATGTGGTCATTTCACTTCATTCCAGGATGGCTTAGCAGTGCTTTAAAACATTGCTGCTGTCCTCCCATCCCATCCTGCTCAATTGCAGGCAGCATCGAGCTTCATAGAGGCCCGTACGGATCTGTTCCTGGGAGCTATAACTCTTTTCCCCAATCTCCAATCTCTATCTGCTGTGGGCAGATCCCTCAGCACCTTTCTCTATTACTTCACACTTCTACCTGTGTGCCTTTTGCCATGCTTACCACACACACTGTAAAGTATACAAGCATTTTCTTCATGTATGGTGTATAGGGGTGGGAAAATAAAATATATTCAGCTATGTATCACCTTTATTTTTAACAATTTTGAAATTGATTTTTTAATGCCAGAATCAATATATTTGCTTCATTTGAGTCTATTTGGAGGTAGAAGGAAGTTACCGCTTCCTAATGTTGTAGTCTGAGTAACGTCATATTTGTTCTGTATCTGTCAACCAAAACAAACCGCAGTTGGTCGCAGCGAGCGGGAAAAAGAAAGTAGAAAACGTTGGAGGGTCCACGTGGATACGACCTGCACCCTCACATATTAAATCCAACGTGGTAAACACCACACGTGCAGTAAAGAATGGAAACACTTTGGGTTTCACACATTGACAGGAAAAGCAGAGCTAGACATCACAGCTAAAGCTACATGCTAACTCTGTCATGGACAGGAAACATTATCGTACTGCGGTAACATGCGGTCAAGCCAGCCGTCACTCTCATCTCCGTGGTCAAATCGGCCGATGCTACAACTGTAGAGCACCCATATACTGACATTCATGTTAAATGCAGTCAAACGGCCCCGATGGAGCTGACCATGGATGTATAAAGAGAGCTCACGGGTAGAGCTAGAGATGAACTTAGCGGAAGTTTACACATGTGACTACGTCCAGTTTTCAAAATAAGGTGTTAAAGGAAACTGTATGTACAAAGTACATATATGGAAATAAGATTGATTGGATTATATTCAACAGAAGAATAAAACATTACACCTCCATTATAAATTGAAAATAAAATACCACTAATTTGTGAGGGAAATGTCTTAATTCTTTGATTTTAAGGTTGCTGGAAAAAAAATTATAATTCCTGACAAGGACTGATGTATTTGACTTCAGGACATCTCTGACTACCTACATGCTGAAAATCAAACATTTTTCCCAAATATAGTTCCCTAGAAGTGTATGATTTAACTTTTTCCCATGGTCATAAATCGTAATATCAAATCACAATACTTGTAGAATTGTAATACATCGAATCGGCACCCGAGTATCGTGATAGTATTGAATCGGGAGATAGTTGTATCGTCCCAGCCATAATGGTTTATGCTTATTTCTTTTGTATAAAACTGTCAAACACTTCTTATTTTCTATGCACAAGCATTCTCCAAAAAAGTAGCACACAGTAGCACACTGACAAGAATGAATGACTTTGCACTTAGATCTATTTAGGGCATTAACACAATGAATAAAACAAAACACACAAGATACACTCGGAGAGCTGTGATGAAGCTTTGATAGGCCTCTTTCCGTTTCCCTGCGTATGACTCATTTTTGCCTTTTTCTTCTCCTGTGGGGGTCTGCTTCCTTTCTTCATATCTAAACAATGTGGATTTTGAATATTTTGGCTTTGCAGATCCGCATGGAAAATTATCTATTGTTTAAAATCGCACTCTCTCTGCCATGTGCAGCACTTAATTCCTTATTATGCAGAGATTTTCTTGGCGTCATCTCGTCCTCATCTGCGGGGATGTAGCTGCTGTGCTGTCCCTGGCAGTGGGAGTCTAGCTGGTTCATGGAAGGACGTTGCCGCTGGCTCTCAGTCGCAGTTATATTAGGGTTAGCGTCGGAGCCACACAGGATGTCTGATCTCTGAAATCCGCTGAAGTGATTTCACCTTTTGGTGCCAGAATAACCTTGACCCTCCTGCGATCTCTTGAGTTTCCTCAGAGATGTTTTGCTTCACTTTTTTTCCCACAGAGAAAAACAGACACACAGAACTGCCACAGCTGTAGACCACCTGACTTTTAAATGTAATATCACAAACACTAAAGAACAGGCTAAATGCACTTGCACACTCACACGCACGTAAAGTAATCCAGCCTGGCTGCAGGCCTCTTTTCCCAGTACGAAATCAACTCTGATCTTTTCTCTGAATCTCGTTAATCAGGAAATGAGTCGGTCGGCGTGACTTGTATATACATTACACATTTGGAATCGAGATCTAGTAAGCGTACGCAATTTACTCTTTTAGGTCTATTGCCTGTCCCTCGTTGGGTGTAGTAAGAGTTGCTGTGAGTCATCTTTACTCATGCACGCCTGGTCTCATGTTTCCTCCCCATTAGGCCTGCATCGCTCTCCTCTGTGTTGTGATAGAAGCTAATGACTCACTGGAAATCTGCCTGGTGTTTATCAAATGTCTCAGCGCAGGGCCTGTGGTCTGGAATCAGTCCGCCCTTTTTACAATATAGTGTAGTGGTATTAGATAAACAGCCGAAACCAGGTGACGCGACCATCGCATATAAAGAAATAAAAATAAAGAGAAGCTCTCTGCAATCATATCTCGACTGCATCGCTCTGCTCTTGCGCTGTGAAAAATATACTCTCAGAGGGGGAATGTGTTGAATTACCTCGGGCTGTCATCCGTAAGTGCACTGATAAGAGTGTATTAAGAAACTGCATGTGTCAGAGATGTGGTGAACTTAAACACATAATGTTAACATATCTCCTCTTACAGTTTAGGAACGGGGCGGAAGGAGGATGTTTTAGCAAGTACATCATATGTCTGAGTAAGCTCCACTATTTACAAGCACACAAATAAGCTTTATTTCCAGCTTTCTGATTGGAGACTGACACCATGGCTGCCTTCCAAATCACATACTTTTCTTTGTACTTCTAGTACGCACTGCGGCTGCCCTTACAAATACGTACTTTTGCATGTATTCATACAATTGGGACATACTACTACGTCATAACATTGCGCCTTGAACTTTGACCCTCTTGTGCATATATCCGTTGTAGTCCGTCTATGAGCTGTCATCAGGCTGTCATCTGTCTGTGTCGATGCGACTTATCTTCCGCTGCGCAGAGGATTCTGGGTCGGAGTAGCCAGAGAAGCATCCTGGCTTGCATACTGCAAAAAACACGTGGTATTTTTGGAATACTGCATTTTGCATTTGACTAGAGGTGTGGGGGGGAAATAATCCATACAGCGTAACATTGCGATATTTTGCTTGGCAATATAGTGTTGCTACTAGAGCTGTCCCGAATACCATTTTTTGGGCTTCAAAGCTTCGGTGAGAAATATTTGAAGGTATTCGAAGCTTCGCTGAGCGGCGCGGCGCAGCAGGCTGATATGTTCTTCTGTCTGTCTGTCTCCATCTCACCCGTTTCAGTGCCACTACTGTACCTCTACATATAACTAACAGCGACATCCATTTGAAAATAACTAATAATAATAAATGTAGAATTTGAGAAATGTGGGATTATTCCTTATTTCATGGGCTCTTTGGGGATTTATACATTATTATTACATATTAACTGTATATATCTAAAAATAAAAAAAAATGTAAAAAAAAACCCCAAAGTATTCGAATAGTGATTTAGAGGTCGAATACCATGGCAACGGTTGAAGACACATAGAGACAGACAACCATTCACACTCACATTCACACCTACGGGCAATTTTAGAGTCAACAATTAACCTAACCTGCATGTCTTTGGACTGTGGGAGGAAACCGGAGTACCCAGAGAAAACCCACGCTAACACGGGGAGAACATGCAAACTCCACACAGAAGGGCCCCAAGCCAGATTTGAACCTGCAACTCTCTAGCTGTGAGGCGCCAGTGCTAACCACTGCACCACCGTGCAGCTTGGAAAGCACCATATGATTTAAATTCGTAATTTGTCTTTGTGACTATGAAAATCAATTGTAATCTAATTGGCTTGCTCATTTCAGATCACATAATCAAATAAGTTCTGGCACCATGGGAATGAACAGCCAGAAACAGTATGAAGACAAATTGAAACTCATTTGGCTCTCCAGAGGTTAGCCACCCTCTTTGTCTTTCTGTGGTTTGTGCTTCTTTTCTTTTCAGTTGTAGTAAAACTGCCAAAATCTGTGGTTTTCTTGCCGACCTCATACTCTTATTTGAAGTTATTAAATTATCTTTCTTTTTTTTTTTACACTTGATCTGGAATCTGGCATTAATGTCTCTCAGCATGCCTTCAAATTTTGCTAAATTAGATTTTGCTTTAATGAGAAAAATAACTTTCTTTTTATAGCGGTGCCACAGTTTCACACAAACTTCATCATCTGCACTAAGTGATCTTCTGTGGTACGACGAACGGTGGTATTCAAGCAACATCTGTTTATCAGGCTGTTCCTAATTGGAGCGATCATCAACATTCTGTTGTGTTTTCTCAGATTATTGTAAACTATAATCAGAGGATCTCGGCTGTAATCCACAACACGAGCGCAAGTCGAAGACGCTTTGTCATAGTTGGACCGTTAAGATAGTTCGTCTTTCACTTCATCATGAGCAAAAAGCCCCGGGGGAAAGCTGGTTAGTCATGCTACATCAGTGGGTTTGCATAAAACATGTAAGATGATCTTTTTGTGTTTGGGTATCTCCCGGTAGAACCACTGCCAAAGGCAAAAGGGTTTTTCCAAGAATACCAGGCCTTTCTGTTCTTCAATTCCACTTCCCTCCTCTCCGCCTTTGCCTCCATTCTTCCCGCCCTCCTCCTCCTCACCCCTCCCCTGGCGCTGGGCCAGCCTTTCCTCGAATTCCACGCATCTGGTCATTTCTGGGAAACACCCGTGACAGGACTGTCCAGCAATCCACAGAAAACAAAGCCTCTTAGTTTCTGCAGCAGCTTGAAGAAGTCAAGAAGTGGAGGGGGTCAGGCACTGGGGCAAAGTAGTCTTGGACTTTCTAGGAATTCCTCTCGGATGGGAACATGTTGTAGTTCTTTTCTCACTGTTTTGTTGTTTAGAAGACAACACATCATTCAGCTTTTTTATGATCTTGCATTTAAACTATGTCTTAGTCCCTCTTCACTTGTTCTTTCTCCATTCTTCAATAGAGATCCAAGACATTAGGAGAGTAACTGTTGTTGTCAGAGCAGTCGATGAACAAAAGGGCATCTCCATGGATGTTAATATAATTGAAATATCTCACAAAAGAATCAGGCTTTTACTGCTGTGCTAATTTGCCAAGTAGGAATTTGACTGATGTGGTTAAATAAAGGCTAAATAGAAGAAAAAAAAATCTCCTCACACGAACGGCTCTGACCAGAGGCCACACTGTGATCACGCTGCTGTGGTTTTCTTTTACTAGTCTCTTCGAGGGGGATTTCACTTACTTAACACCTTCAGGGGCATGATACACCCTCAGCTGTCTTGCTCCTTTCTCTATTTTAGAGTCCCGCGAATGACTCACTCACGGCTCTCAATTTAGAAAAGCGAATCAACGAGCATCAAAGAGAGACCTCGGAGCAGAGGAGCAGCAGATGGCGTTGGCTTTGTTTTTCTGAAAAATGTTTGACAGGCCCGGCCTGCAAAGTATTAGCGAATACTTCTTGGTGTGGGTTTTTAAAATATTTAAAACGGCAGAGAGGCACAGTTTGAGCTTCATCTCGACAAATCAGCTTGCAAATCAGATCCGTTCGCGCTCACTGGGAAGAACTCTGAATGCACTTTGAAAGAGTCTGTTCTGGGTGGCAAGTCCCAATCTACGAGAGTCTACAAAGTAGGTTGAAACAAATAGAAATCTGTGTAGAAATAACTTCAAACCTGCTTCTCTGATGTTCTGTTCTCAATCCTACGGTGTGCCTCAAATGACTATAGATGTTGCATCAGTATTAATAAAACAAGAACACAGAGATACTCACTCTCTTTCCATGAAATATTTGGCTGCATATCAACCTCCCTGTGACGTCAGTCCTGGGTGATTCAGACCAGAGCGCTTCCATCACCACCCGAGCAAAACACACACACTTCCAGTCTTCAAGGCCGAATGAGACACAGTGCCGACATTTATTTACACACAGCGCGCATTACGGCTCTCCGGTCACATCGCTGGAAATTGCCTCTATAAACTAAACCTTTTTGCCGACTCATGGGTCGAGGCTGAAAGTTCACGTCAGCCGGCTCTCAGGGTAGTTTCTAGTGTTGTCTGCAGGGCCACAGGTCAACTTCTTTAGTTTCAAGAGTCAAGTCTCAATTCCCGGCTCTTAATTCTTAATGGGTGGATCGATGAATATTTATGGGTTAGCTGAGCAATGTGTGCGTAATGGCACTCTCCTGTGTTTCCATTCTGCGTGGACTAATTTGAATTAAGGAAAAGTTAAGCAGGGTGCAGTCATCAATAGTAGCAAGTGGTTCATAGTTTCAAAGGTATTCTTGATTTGTTTTATTACAAATATGAGTTTGGGTTAGCTGCAACTAAGGATTATTTTAATTATAGGTTATTCAGATGATTATTTACTGTATCATTTAATTAATCATCTAAAAAATAACTGAAAATACTAAGAAATGCCTGCTTTCTTTTGTTTTTCTTACCAACAAACCAAAACACAAAGACATTTAGTTATCATATATACAGCCCGGTCACACAAAAGGCGTGTGAATGACAGGACACTACGCAAGGCAAAAGCATGTAATAAAAAAGTCCTTCTTGCTTTAGGTGTGCAATTTTTAACCACATGTTGTCTGTACTTACTGCAATGTAGTGAAGTAGAATTAAAGGGGAGAAAGACTGCTAATGGCGGGTGAGTGGGGAGATGGATGGGTCCAACAAATTAGCGTTCTTTCAGCCAGGAGACCGGTGTTTCAAATCGAGACTGTTTTGTTTGGAAGTTACGTTAGTGACGTTTGTCACTTGTTTTGTAGTGATGTTTGTTACGTGTTTTCCGTCCTGATGTTACGTTGTTTCAGTACGTATTTTACTTAATTTACGTACTTATTTTAAGCCCAACCATGATGTTTTTCCTAAACCTAACTAAGTGGGTTTGTTGCCCCCTACTGGTAAGTTACTGCACCTGCATACACGTGTAATATATATGCCTTGGTGAGGTAAAATATGACACTGACATGCTATCCTGTGGTGGACCGGTGGGTTTATTACACCCTTTTCCATGATATCAGGTTGCATATATAACAAGAACAAGGAAAAGCATTGAATTCTCACACTTTGGAAGAAAACAAATATAAAAAAAATAGGGCTGTCAACGTTAATGTGATAATAAGGTATTATTTGATCTTTTTGCAGTTGTAGCAGGCTCAGTTTTAAAACTAGAGTGGAGATACTGGCATCATACAAAACTAGAAAATAGTAGTAGTAGTAAGGAATAGAATGGTACCAACCATGTCATACTAGCTTGTCGGGAAGGAGGTTAAATAACGCTCAAAACTTCCGCTAAATTTTGGCGAGGAAAAAACGTCATGGCCATTTTCAAAGGGTTCCCTTAATTTCTGACCTCAAGATATGTGAATGAAAATGGGTTCTTTGGGTACCCACAAGTCTCCCCTTTACAAACATGCCCACTTTATGATAATCACATGCACTTTTGGGGCAAGTCATAGTCAAGTCAGCACACTGACACACTGACAGCTGTTGTTGCCTGTTGGAGTTTACTATGTTATGATTTGTTCATACTTTTTTATGCTTATGAGTGTTTCTGAATAATATTTGACATTGCTTTGTGTTGCTAATTGATTTCCAATAATAAATATATAAACACATTTGCATAAAGCAGCATATTTACCCACTCCCATGTTGATAAGAGTATTACATACTTGACAAATCTCCCTTTAAGGTACATTTTGAACAGATAAAAAATGTGTGATTAATTTGCGATTATTCTCGATTAACTATGAACAATCATGCGATTAATCGCGATTAAATATTTTCATTGATTGACAGCCCTAACTAAAACACAAAGACATTTAGTTATTATCTATGACAAGGAAAAGCATTAAATTCTCACACTTTAGTTAATTAAAAACACAGCACACTGTGAACACACTGTTCATTGTATTACTTTGATGGACTCATTTGCCTTCTTTGCTCCATTTGTCCTCACTTTCTATTGGTAGAGGCATCATTTGGAAACATGGCTTTTGGTCACACGTGGACAGAATCTGGGTGAAAATCGCTTTAAACTGACCTATTACTCCGTTCTACTCCTTTAATCTCAGTATTCTTAAGTAAAAACAGAAAATGATGAGCTTTATCTATGAAATACAGAGATGACTTTACGCGCTCGTCCAGTGGACACGCGGCGTTATAAAGACATATGAATCTTTTCTGCCTCTGTGCCTCCTTCAGGTTCCGTCTCCCAATGTGTCTTATCTTCTTCTCTCTCGATATCTCTCTTTCTATTACTCTCTCCATTGGCCTTTGTCCGTCTCACTGTCTTTGTTCTTCTGCCTTTCCCCAGATGCTGACCGTTTATGTGTCTAGTTGATCCAGAGGCTGTTAATCTGGTAATCCGCAATCGATATCAGCCTCATCTCTTCCCTACAGATAAAAGTGGCCTATATCTGATAATTATATTTCCCTCTCTATATCTGTAGAAGGCTGGCCTTTCCCTCCGAGCTTTGTTTTGGTACCTGGGATTCTTCTTCTGGTATTGATTGGGTCTGTCCACATGCACTGGGCCCTTCTAGACACATAACTCTCATAAAAAGATGTGGCTTTTGCTCTACTTTCTGTGTCTAGATTGTGAAAACTATGGAGCCCCTAAGGGGACATGGGGAGAAAAAAATAGTTTTGCGTTCTCTCGCAAAACTTTTTCATTTGGGGTCCCTATGACAGATAGTAGTAGCTTGGAAAATAGCAATAATTGGAACACTGAATTTGATGAATTTGCTGTTCATCAGACCACAAATCAGACAAGAATTAGCTAGCGTGCGCATCCCACGCTCCTTCTGCGTCACTCCTCGCCACTAAGAGACTAACTACTTTGCCGGAAGGAAAGCGGACAGCACCTCCGGCAGAGACAGACCTTCAGTTAGCGGCTGTAGCAACATGAATTCAGCCAGCGCAAACCCAAGTGCTAAGGGTCAGCGTTAGGGTCTAACCTGTGTTATGGCAACAACCAAATTTTGCTGATCCGGCGAGGAGTCAGTTCAGGGATCAGCAAACTTTCTGTTGCTGCCATTTCAAGTTGCTACAGCTGCTAAAAGTCCATTTTCAGCGAAGTAGTCTGCGAGCGGTGGGGATTGAGGCGGAGGGACTGCGAAGTGTGCTAGCTAATTCTTGTCTCATTGGTCTTGTCTTCATATTTGAGGCCAATCTCAAAATAAAATCGGTTAGAGCGATTGTTTGTTGGTTGTTTTCATGTTACCGAACTGACCCGGAAGTACTTTTTTAAAAACATTTTTTACATTGACCTAGATTAAAAACATTTGCGATCTTTGCGAGATCTCACAAAAGTAAATTTTTTTTGTCCCTTCCAGGTCTCCGTAGAAAACAAACTCTCTCGCTTGAAACGAAACCTGTATTGCAAAACTTTCAAAATGATCATAGATTAATTCTTTCAGATGATCAATATATTCATCAAATAACCATTGCACTACTACATTACTTACAATGTCATACATATTGATGCAACAAAAGTAATTATCACTATACTAAGAGGTGATGAAAGTGTGTTTTCTACAGCTGAACTCACTTATCTTGAGTGTTGCACTAGAAATCTGTAATTGGGTTATTATTGTCTGAGAAGGAGACATCAGCCTCATGGGTTTTTGTGTAATGCTCTCAAGTGTAACAGATGAAACACAAAACTAAACTCATCAAAATCAGAGGTCTATTTTCAGATTGCCAAAACATAATTGTTTTCAGTCCAGTCATTTCGTGGTGTAGTTTTTGGCTGCGTTTTTGCCGCACGACTCCTGTCGGATGATTAAAATGAAAGTTGATTTGCTAATTGAGTGTAAAATGAGGCACCTGAACTTGTGGCCTCAAGCATCACTGGCTTCCCCCGAGGACTTAAGGTTAGTTCCTATCCATGCAACTATGTGTGTGTATGAGAGATGAAAAAGGTGTGATCAAGTGTGACTTTCTCAGCGTTACATTTTTGCATGCAACGTTTTTGATCTTTGCAGAAGTATGAGTTTATCTGAGGTTACTTTTGATCAGGCGAGCACTCACCAGCGGGACATTTTTGTGATGTTTTTGGTCGCGGTCATGGTCGATCAAAAGAGGATTCATCCGTTGTCGTCTTTTGATGTTACTCAGGAAGCAGTTTCCCCCTTTACATACTTCCTCATTCAATGCTTGGAGATAGTTGTTCACTGTCTTTACGTGACGATTTTAGCGCTTAAAAGACTTGCTGCACATCCTCTTTGTTGACCCTGTAGTAAAAGAGATATTCACTAGATTTACACCAAAACTTAATGACTGTTTTATAATCCAAACAGCACATAAAATAACATAGCTTTTGCATATCTAATCCATGTGATTGCTTAAAGTACTTCTGTACAAAAAGAAGGTACAAGATGGTGATAGAAAAGTGGTAAGAACATAGTCCCATGGTCCAACAATTTAAGGAAATAAAGTAGACATTGGCCTTAAAACATGCTTGCCAACCCTCATGATTTTCCCTGGAGACTCCCATTTTTCATTGCTCTCTCCCAGTTTCCTCCCGGCGTCACAATTCTCCCATATTTCTCCCGATTTATGGCAAATTTTCACACTTAACTCATTTCTGGCACTGCACAGTGTGTATAATCCCTACTGTTTCCGGCCAGACAAAAATAGTGCTACACCAAATGTTGTTTACGGGCAGAAGAGAGCAGTCTATGTGTAGCGGAGTTAATGATTACACTTGCCATTACTAACTCTGTCTTAATATGTTTAAATGTATGTACTCTGAATTTAATGTATTATTTGTCATCTGTTTCAATATCATGTTATTTACTTTATTATTTACTTTATTATTTAATTATTATTATTAATTTTATATATTTACTCTGATATCTGATTATATAATGGAGGTTGCCATGGAGACCGTTGTGTGTACGTAGCATTAGCGCCCTCTACTGCGCCCCTGCAGACTTGACAGGTGCACCCCGCATCTTGTCAACAGTCTTCATGTGCCGTCTCCGTGGTAGGTTGACTTTGAATTAGCTCCGTAAATATAAAGAGCATAAGCCTTGTTTTTATGGGTAAAAGTGTATTTTCTGTAAATTGTATGTCGAGCTAAGCTTCCGAGTGCTAGAGAAAATGCTGAATGTTGATATTAGTTGCCTCTTTGATTGTGTGGAGCGGTTTGTCGAACACGCCACGTTGCTGGCGACTTTGCTGGCTTAGTTAAAGCTAGCTGGCTAATCAACAGCAACTTCAACTGATTTCATTTTGTTTTAGCATCTTTGAGAAGCTTTGTCGCTGTGAGACTGACTGTGGGAGATCTAACATCATCTCTGTATTACCAGAATAAATGGCGAGTTGGAGCCAAAAGTGACGGTGTGTGTACATCATTAATAACACAACGCAAGAGAGAGTACACAACGGCTACTTATGCTTGCAACAAAGCGCCGTAGGTGCTCATGTTTGAGTATTGAGGTATTGTATTGAAGTTTGATGCCCTCGCCTACAGTATCTTATGCTCTATGCATGCAGTGGGAGATATTTAACATCCATCCATCCATTATCTGTAACCGCTTATCCTATTCAGGGTCACGGGGGGGCTGGAGCCGATCCCAGCTGACATTGGGCGAAGGCGGGGTACACCCTGGACAGGTCGCCAGACTCTACATTACTTATATTGTATTGTATTGTATCTACGTACTTATTATTTTGTTATTTTCATTCTTTTAAAGTCACCAGAATGCAGGAAACAAAGTCTCTGAAATTCTTCTGGGGGAGTAAGTCCAGAAATACTACTACTAATACTATAGTTAATACTATACTATTTTTAATAATACTATTTTGAAAGGTTAAAGGTTGGCATGTGTGCCTTAAAATATACTCACATGTTCTAAAAGGTTGATCATTGAATGTGGTTTATCCAACTGTACTGCGTTTTTAGAGTAAATCATCCTAGTTTGTTAAGAGAAAGTGTTTTGTTTGGGGCCACAGTGTGTTCCAGCCGGTAGCTCCGTGTGCAGCCAGTAGGGGGAATCGACTGCTCGCGCCGACGCCATCCCCCCCTTCTCGTCTCCACTCCTCTTCCCTTGCGTTCTCCCTGGTTGTGGAAACGCTGCAGCCCGCTGGTCTGTGTCTGGATCCCTCTCTCTCGCACAGAGCTGCTAAAGACCCTCCTACCGGCTGGGCTGGAGAAGGAGGAGGCAGTCTGCTCCGCTCGCAGCCTTTCGGACGAGCCCCCTTTTACCGCCCTGTCAGTGTGGAGGAGAAGGAGAGAGAGAGAGAGAGAGGCTGAGTGATAGAGAAAGCGCACGCGAGAGTAAGAGAGAGAGCAACTGTGTGACAGAGGGAAAGAGAAAGAGGCAGGCTGCTTAGAGGAGTGAGAGAGCCAAGGACGAAATAAGGAACACATTTTTACAAGTGCAGGAAGAGGGAGGATCGCAGACGAGGGACTCCTTCTCTACTGGACACCTGGGACACAGTCGCCGTGGTTTTTATTTCTCCCCGCTCGTCTTCTATCTGGAACTGGATTGACTAACCAACCGGTGGATTTTTAATACACGCTTGTGCCACATCATTTAGAAAGCTGGGATCATTTCTCTGTGTTATCTGCCCTCCTGCTGGCTCGACTGCTACAGACTGAGATTGCCGTCTGGGTCTGCGCTCGGCTCTCGTGTTCTGCTCCGTGCACAAAGTGCATCTGTCGGCAACCGGTGCTGAGGATATCTCCCCTTCTGTCAAACAGGACAGCACACCGTCGGATCAGACTACAGAGGAGAGAGAGAGCGAGAGAGAGAGAGAGAGAGACAGTGTGTATGTAAGAGAGGGACAGAGAGAGAGAGAGAGGGACAGAGAGAGAGAGAGTCAGATTCCCAGTGTGTCTGAGAGAGAGGCAGATTAAAGCCCAGGCGAAAGACTGGAGTGAAACAGCTCTAATAGAGAAGTGAACCTATACGTCCTCTCCCGTTTTTCCTCGCCATCCCTTTTCCTCCTCCTCTCCTCCTCTTCTTCCTTTCTCCCATTTTCCAACATTCACAGGACTGCCAGAGCTACTGCCACCTGCACCTCTTCTTCTCTTTTCCCCCTTCTTCCTCTACCTCACCCTTGAATCGCGCGTTACTATCCGATACCAGCCAACTGACGGTTCTAGCACTTGTGGAAATATTTCCATCGATCCGGCAGCGAGAGACTTGAGCGAGCATCCGCCCGATACTGAGGCTCTGGACCGAGCAAGGCGCCAATCAGAGAGGCAGACCTTCTCCCTGGAGGACCGGCTAGCGACACAGTGGTGCGGACGGCGAAGACAGGAAATCACACAGCCCCCCTCTATCCGCCGCCTCTATCCCATTGCTAGCTACTTGGCAGCTTCCGCCCCGGTGTCACCATTCCCTGCCTCAGTGCTAAGGATTCCAGCTACATGGGCAAGCGATTGGAGCAGCAGCCAATGTACCCTCAGTACACCTACTACTACCCCCACTATCTCCAGACCAAGGTACGCCGCTCTTCTGCTCCTCTTGCATTCCTCGAGCCCACTCATCTACTCCTACACTCCCTCCCACCCTCTCCACCCCTCCTTCCTCTCCTCCTCCTCCACATCCCCCCCCCCCCCTCTCATCCCTGAGTGGAGATGGGATTTGATGGATAGCTGGCCTTGGCTGTGATGGTTTCAGATGGCAGGTACCTCGTTGGAGTTTGGATGTCTATGTCAGCGTGTTGACTGTGTGTGTCTCTGAGTGAGGGATCAGGGATCAGGGATCAAGGCTTGAGTTAGTCCAGCCCACCAGACCGTTACTGGGAGCTGTCCAGTATCCTCCATCCATCCCTCACCTGCACACTGATGAGATCTTGATGTGACACAGTGCATGAATAGTAGACTCCGAGGCTTTTGCTAATCAAAACAACTGACAGACGGCTTTTAAAACAAATGAGAGAATTAGGATCCATTTAATTTACTAATGAAGCGTTTGCGAGCTGAAAGTAGGCCATTGTTTAAATGCTTCAATGCCACTTTTTTTTCTGATTGAGGCAAATAAAAAACGTTTAATTATGAAGTTGCTGATTCACTAACCGGCACAAATGTGTTATTGTAGTGCTGTACAAACAGGTTATGAACCCTTCTTTCGGTCGGCGTGGTTCTGACGGAGAGCAGGCATGAGGAGGGCTGCCCGTGTTTGCTCTAGCTGTAGTATGCATCAGTGCCTCTGGGATGGCAGCCCAGGCCTGGGCCCTGATGGCTGCCAGGACACTCGCTGGGCACACTACCCAGACATCATCAAGGGATTAAAATGGAAGCCTTTTTGGGGATTACTCTATTTGTTTTTCTACCACATGTGTGACACTATTTTCTGTCCATTATGGGGACGCTATGATGGGCCGAAAAACATGCTGAAGGTGTGCAGTTGAACTTGGGTTACTAAAAGACTATTGTATGTCATATTATTATTATCATTATTATTAGGTGCAGTGGTTAGCACTATCACCTCACAGCAAGAGCGTCGCAGGTTCAAGCCGTGTTAGCGTGGGTTTTCTCCAGGTACTCAGGTTTCCTCCCACAGTCCAAAGACATGCAGATTAGGTTAATTATTGACTCTAAATTGCCCGTAGGTGTGAATGTGAGCGTGAATGGTTGCCTGTCTCTATGTGTCAGCCCTGTGGTAGTCTGGCGACCTGTCCAAGGGTGTACCCCGCCTTCGCCCAATGTCAGCTGGGATCGGCTCCAGCCCCCACCCGCAGTAGGATGGATGGATGGATGTTAAATATCCCCCATTGCATGCATAGATTAATAGATACCGTAGGCGAGGGCATCCAACTTCAATACACGCCGACCCAAATTGTGATGAAAAAGCATCCAGTATTGGATGTTGGCATTGATTGATTGGACAGACTTTTAGGCTTGTTTACTTCTTCTGTAATCAGATATTTCCTGATCTCGATTAGGAAACCTTTCTAACTCGTTATTTAACACTGAGGCATTGAACAAAAAGAAACATTTATTGAGCAAATAAAAAAGTTTATTTCACCCTTATGAGAGGTATGGGTAAAAAAGAGATGATATTGGTTCCAAAACTCTGTTTTGTTGGCAGCAGTGGCAAACATTTTCAAACACTCAGAGAAATGAATGTTATAATGTGGCAAATTTCTCTTATTTATAACAAGAGAATAACGCAGATAGAAGATTAGTCCTCACAATGATTGTATCAATAAAACTGATAGAGGAAAATACCAGTTTCCATCCTTTCCTATGTGGAGCTGGAGTGCGCTTCCAGCAGCGACGACCTGCCTGCAGCCCCACCTGGCAGTCCACTAGCTTTCACCCTGATTTATAGTTTAATACATTTGTGCTGCTGCCATATGGCTTCCCTCTCCCTCCCACCCCACCCCCCTCCGCTACTCCTTCCATCATCCCCCTCTCCTTCCCTCCCCTCTTCTCATATCTCAGAGTTGCTCATCTCGGGGGCCTCTCAATCAGGGCTTGCCCCTCCGTTCTCCCCTCCCTCCCTTTCCACTTTTCTTTTCCCCTCTCTTCCTCCTCTCCTCTCGCTTTCCTGCCTGCCTGCCTGCTCTGCTGCAACAGGCCCCCCCCCACCACCACCCCCGCCCGCCTTCTTCGCCCATGCTGCAGTTCACTCCCAAGGTCAGCGCAGATCCGATCTTGCCACCGTCAGCGATTGATGTATCCTTGAGCGAGCCGCTAGGGTCCTGTGTCATGCAAACGAGAGCCATAGTGGGGGCGTTGAGGAGGGAGGAGAGCATGCATTTCCGTTTATAAATCAGCAGCCAACATTCGTATTCATTTTCATGGTTAGTTAGCGTAGCCAGAGGCCGTCGTAGGCTGATATGAAAGAGCCACAGACGGGGTCAGGAGGAGAAAAGGGAGGCGGGGAGAGAGTGTTGGGCGATGTGGCCGAGAGGGCTGTGGAGAGCTATCTCACACTCTCATTAATGGCCATTGATAGCTCGATTACAGAGGGGAGAAGGGCCTTGGCTGGCAGGTTCAGTCCACACAGTCGACAAAATCACACGGCAGACACTTTGGCCTCACACACACACACACACACACACACACACACACACAAACACACAAATTCACTGCAAATCCCCCCTTTTTTTGCACACTGCTCCGATTAAGTCATCAGTCTCAAATCGCACAGGTCTTTCTATTTATCTTCATTGCTGCATTCTCAAGGTATGGCCTCATTCTCCCAAGAGATGTGGGTGGGGGGGGGTGCATAAATATCTAGTAGGAGTAGGGAGGGGGAGCGGGGCGTAACTCATACTAAAGTGTTGCCATTCTCGTCCTCTCGCCTCCATTTTACGACACATATTTGAGATTCTATGCATAGGAAATTTATAAAACATCTGCGCTCGGTTAAGGACTCTCTTTTGTGGAGAGAGGAGCTAACACTGTCCGAATAAACCGAAGGCACCTTCTGAATTTTGGATCCTTTCATCCCCCTCTGCGTGTCTGTATTATATTCTAAGTTAATGGAGTCCTCTGATGCCGTCCAGCGTGAGCCAGTCGGCCCCGATTAGAATGTGAAAGTCAGAGAATGAGATGAAAAGATAACATTTGGCTTTCTATTGATTAGTGCAGTGGGGCGTAGCATGTGCTTCTCTTTAGCTGAATTATTGATTCCTGAAAGAGGATTTGTGTGTGTGTGTGTGTGTGTGTGTGTGTGTGTGTGTGTACGTTGGCGTGTCAGTGTGTGTGTGACTTTTATATGAGGTTATGGCTGCTGGGGAGCCGGCAGGATGCTGTTTTTGATGAGAGGATCCCTTTTAAAGGCCCTATTTTCTGATCAGTCCGTGGAGTCATTTGCTGAAATTCGGCCTTCATTCAGCCCCGCGTCTTTTCCGTGCTGTTCACAGCTTGACGCGCATTCATCTTTAATGAGAGGTAATAGATGTGCAGCATAAATGAGAACATTTCAGTGAAACGCCTCCCTCCCTCGCTCGCTCCAGCCCGCCCCCTCTCGCCCGTGAGAACAATTACAGCACACAGATCAATTATTGTTATTTCATAATGGTGTTTAGGAGAGAATAGGAATTTTGGCTGTTGGTCTTGGCGTGCGTTGTATTTTATTTTCTCTCAATGACGGGCATTTTCAGGTACATCTCTCAAAAAGGAACTCTTAAATTCTGATAATTTGCTTCGAAAACCTGCAATAAATTCTGCCTGTTGTGAAGTTAGTCGGCTTTTGGGGTGTAAGAAAATATCAGAAATATTGAATATAGGGATTTTATGTTTTGTATATATGTTTTAAAAACACTGTTTTGATTTTTTATTAATAGTTTACATGCAAAAATGAACTCAATCAATACTTTATTTCATTTGCAAAGAGATGCGCCCTCTCAGTGTATGTGCCCTCTTTAAATAGTGCTATGATGTTTGATGTTATGACTCCCACTGTTCCGATTGCATAAAAAAGTAAAACAAATTTCACATACGCATATGGCGGTATGTTCTTTATACTATAACAGTTTTCCTAAAATTAGATTTAAAAAAATCGCAATATATCGCCTTGCGTACAGTATCGCAATATATCACAATACATTGAATCGTAACCCCTGTAGCGTGATACGTATCGTATCGTTAGATTCTTGCCAATACACAGCCCTACCGTCGCCGCTACTGCAAGGTACCTGACACTGCTGTACCCTTGTGCTGTTACACCACTGATAGGCGAGGTCATTACATGCCTAATGTCAGCGATCTCACACTCAAGGATGCACTGCAAAAGTGTACACACACTTGCGCTGTGGCTGTGATCCGGGAGCGGGCAGGCCAGGCAGGCGTCTGTGCTACATCCAGACTAGTACACGCAGAACCCGAGAAGCCGAGAGGGGCAGATTGAGGTAGATTTAGCAGTCCCCGGCCTAAAGTAAACACCACTCAATGGAGCCCTTTGAGAGGATCTGAGCCTGTGTCTGCCCCTGCTGCCATAGGCACCATTTCTACCCGGTGTAATTCTTTAGAATTGGAGGAAGAGATGGAGGGACGTGGTGTACAGTGTGCATGAGAGAGAAAGAGAGAGAGAAGGAGAGAGAGAAAGAGAGAGAGAGAGCGCGGAGGGGTGGATGTTGTAGGGAGGGGCCAGTTAAAAGCAAGGAAAAGGGTTTGGTTACATTACACGGGGTGATCCATTGTACTACAGAAATAACAACAGAGCCATCTAAATCCTCCTTTAATGCCTCGATAGAGAGGCACAGAGACAACAAGGGAGAGACGGATATACATAGACATGGAGAGCAAGCGAAATCAAAGGCAGAGAAAAAGGCAGAGGACCACTTTCCAAAAGTCTTTTATTAAATCAGTTATCAGTGACGTGAAGCTCAGCCATAGCAGCTTAGTCCCCTCTGTCTCCGCTGATGTGGATCTGCTTTGAAGAGTTTATCAAGGGCTTTTAGGGCTGGAAAAATACACTTCTTATATTACATTTGCTAAAGCCCAGCCCTATTTTGAGCCCGGGACGATATGTTCTGATTAGCGCTAAGACAGGGGTAGTATAACTCATTTCCCTTCACTTGTAATTCTTGATACATGCCTCACGACTCACTGCCCGAAACAAAATACTGTCCCCGCCTCGCCGTAAATCTCAACCCATCATGTGTTCTCTTTTACTGGCAGGCTTTTTAGCAATCTCGTTTTCCTACTTTTTTTTCTCCATGTTTTTCCAATCCTTCGCCTCACATGGCCATGAGAGACAGCCTTTTGATCATTAATCAACTAATACCCCTGGTTTTTTTATCTACAGCTTTATCCCGCGGTACAATCCCTCCATGTGTAACTGTCAGTCAAAGGGGGGTAGACAACTCCATTTATTTGCTATGGGCTGTGTGTACATGCACAAACATGCACACACACACACTACAACAGGGGGTACTCTTAACCCTTCTCATCTCTCAGCTGACAGCTCAGCCCTATCTGCACACCCATACATTAAGGTGGCGTATGCATTATTGCTTCCCGCGGCCTCTCATAAGCCGCACACGGAGCAGGGTGCCGAGACCCGGCCCACCGCACGCTGCTGTTCACATCTCATTACAGCTAGTGCCCTCTCAACACGGATATCTTCTTTTGTCAGAAGAGCATAGGAGGAGGAACATATACAAAGAAAAGGGAAAATGAAATAGCAAGCTTTTATTATTTTCCATAGGCAGATGGGAGGAGGATGAGGAGCCTGTTCTGTATTAAGTTTGGTGCACAGAGGGGGTTATAAATGTAGCGGCAAAGTTACGTGCACGGCATGGTTTACGAGCACAGATGGCAACTTGAGTACCTGCGTGCAAATGTGTGTTAAAGAAGTCTATCAATGAGTTTGTACTTTATTAACCCTTTCTGAACTGCAGTAGAAACGGTCCGCCAGTGCCTACGTTGGTATTTTAGCTGATTGTGAAGTCATTTCTTGGAGTATTTTCAAATGCTTCATATCCCTAAAATCTGTACAACCTAAGCTAATATGAAAACTGAGCCCAATACAACCTAGAAATCGCAAGTTGCTTTAATGCATTAAAGAAATGATTGGCGTTAAATCAAATTTGTGTTATAATGCTATTATTGCATTAACTTTGACAGCCTAAGTCATAAATTAAAAAAAACAAACACAAATATGACATGTTTTTTCATAAAATGTTATTAAATACACACAAAACATATTGATCCAAAAGATTTCTAAATTTAGAAACATGAAAAAACATTTGCACATTTTTTTAGTTTTTGAGATATGCTAATTTTTATGAGTAGATCTAGTGCAAAAACGTTTTGATAATTTTGTTATGTTCCTCAAGCGTACAATGTGATTATGCAAAAGACAGAAGCCCTAGCTTTCTGCTGCAAAAGGAATACATACTCTAGCCATCATGGTTTTAATTTTACATCAATTGAAACAGGACCATGCAAACAACGATCTCCCGTGGCCATTATGGGGCAATACCGTGGCGCCATCGCACATTGTCACCGCGTTTTGTACCGCATGTAACGTAACATAATGACGCAATGAGGCAAAAAACAGAAGCCTTTGCTATCCGCTGCAAAAGTAATGAATGCTCTAGCTATTGTGGTTTTATCTACATCTATTTAAACAGGCTCATCCAAACAACGATCTCCCACTGCCACCTGTGGGAGGTCAGTTTTTAAAGGGTTAAGTTACAATTTATGGACAAAATGCTGTGTTGGTGTGTGTGAGAGACTGTGTGCTTGGTAAGTGGTCCAGTGCTTTAGAGTGAAGGTCTCAAAATCAGGTCACATTTATCGTGTTGCATCGAAGTGTCCTTGAGCAAGACACAGAACAAAGTACCCGCTCACTCACAGGAGGTCACTGTGAAAAAGAGCAGCTGAGATAAATGCCTAAAATATGAAATGATGTGCTTAGTGGTGGTGGAGCTCTTGCCCCAGGGAATCTTGTCTCTGAACTCTCCTTCGCGGGACCATCTGGAGATAACAGGCGACTCTGCTGCAAGAGAGAGGGACTCCTACCTGTTTGGTGAAATGGGGCATATGGGGAGGAAGGTGGCGGAATGAGAAAACCTGGGTTAAGACGGCGAATCCCCACCAGCTTCCGAAGGCACTGCTGTGAAGAGACGCGCTCACACATAAAAACACACACAAAAAAACGTACATTTGTGCGCCAAATAAATTGCGGATGTGAACTTTTAACCACAGGTGGTCTTTAATAGTTGTGCATGTTAGGCGTGGCTTGAATATACAAACATTTTTAAGTGCGTTATTTGTCCCAGGATGAGGTGCTCTTCCTCGCGAGGAGCTGAAATGAAACACATTTTCTATGTGTTTTCTATATTTTCGGAGTAGAGAAAAAGAGGCATGCGGAGTTGACATACAGCGAGACGGAGAGAGACGGGGAAGATGTTGCTTTAGATTTAGAGCCAGATGAAACGAGACACATGACGTGCCCTTCAAACCAACCAACACGGCAGGACTCTACAAATACACCTGCTTTTTTCCCCTCTCTCTTGTTTTCACTAGCATTTCTTTTTGTAACTTAGTATCTGCCTGGAGCTGTCTCCTCTGGCCCACTGTTTCACTCTTCTGTCGCTCTGGCAAATGCCTGGCCTGGCATTTTCATGCTCTATTTTCTGTGTCCCCCCTTTTGCCTCTGAGGACGGCGGGGTGCAGTCTCACAATTTTGTCTTTTTTCATCTTTGACTGTTTACGTATCACCCCCTTCACTTTTGCTCAGACCACTCTTCCTCCCTCTTGCTCCTATTTTTTTTGCCAAGCCTCCCTTCATCTTAAAATTCTCTTTCATGTTGTCCCTTCTTTGTAATTACTCTTTCCCATCCTCCATCGCCTTTGCGTGCCTCTTCCTCTATTTCCGGGAGCCCCTGCTGTCTGCTGGGCATGGTGTCCTGCCATCTGTGCAGGATGACACGAGTGGCTGCAGAGACACCTCCTGTGTGGACCCCCTTTAATACATACAGCCTGTATTAACATACAGAGCAGCATATGGGACATAGTAGTAAAAGTCAAACACCCCTTTTTACCATTTCAAGTGAATCTAATTGTGTGTATGGTGAATATAAAATCGTTAACTTTGCCTGTAACATGTGTTTGGCATCATTATAGTCAATATTTTCCAACTGAAGGGGAATGCATTTGAGAGAACATATTTAGTCAGGGATTATCACCTTTGTTGAAAAAGAGATAAAGGGATTACAAACTTTGTTGAAACTTCTGTTGGCTCCTGTTGCAGCTCAATACATACTGAATAATGTCTGCAAAAGGGGAGTATGATGGTGAATCCTTTCAGTGTGTGGTTCAATACCTTGGTCTGGATTTATCCTCTATCCTGAGAATAGCACTGCTCTACACGGGGAAACACTACCTGTATTATTGGAAAATAGATTTTTGAAATATAAGTCTGCTGTCCATTTATATTGTAATTTATTGATTGCTATGTTTGGTTTTCATGTTTCATAACATGTTTAACTAAAATGTGAGCCATTGTCTATCCCCAAATTTAGAGGGGATGCAAAATTGCAACCCCAAACAGTGATGGATAAACTCAAGCACCCTTGATTATGTGAGCCACATAGCTGGAATTCAGAGGGAGGCAGATAGTAATGTTTCCGCCCCATTTGAGGGGAAGATAGTGGAGGGCATGAAGAGGAGTTCAGGTCAATAGACTGAGCCGGTGATGAAGGATGTCAGGCTGCTAGTCACGTGCCGGAGAAGGGCGAGGGAGGCGGGGGGAGGTAACTGCACCTCGTGAGAGACAGACAGGCAGAGGAGGGCTTTTGTTGTTCCTGTGTAACTGAAGCTTTCGGTGTCTGCTGCGTCTGCCGCCCTACCTTTTGGCGTGCCGGTTCACGAGAAGAATTCTCAGGTTGCTGGTGTTGCGACATGTGGCTGCGGAATGGGTAGGAGGAGGAGGCGAAGGAGGCGGCAGCTCGGCTTGGTAGCGTTCACTGACTCAGACTCAGTCGGGGTAATTGCTCCTGCATTTTTAACGAATGGCTGCTGCGTACACTTTGAGGAGCAGCGCACCGGAGGATCTCCGCATGGCTCCCACTGCAGCAGAATTGACTTTTCACCTTCCTGAGTGAGGCCACCTGAGGGAGGCTGAGGCCCGCTTCATGTGTTTACACATTCTTAGAAATAAAGGTGCAAACTGGAACCATGTAGGGTTCTTCGGCTTGTCCTCATAGGAGAACCCTTTTTGGTTGAACCCAACATAAAGGGTTATTTAGTAGTCAATACCAATACCAGTGAAATTCCACGATTCTTGATACCAATTCGATACCACGTTAAAAAACAAAAACAAAACAGTAAATCCAATGTACTTCACCATGCACTCCTTTATTACTCTTTGCGTCCTGTTTTTTGTTAGGAAGATAAACAGGTCATAATTCCCTCTTTTACCTGTTTTATATTGCTGTGAAAACATCTCCTTCAAACAATTGCATTTATTAAAGTTTCTCGCCAAAAACTACATTTTACAAGATTACATTTGAGTCTACCTTCACCCAATACATTTTTTTACTGAATAGAGCCTGAATGCGTATACGAATGCGTATAATGTAAATCAATGGCACCACCCTTGTTGAAATCGGCAGGACGAGACCTAGTCAACGTTAACTTGCTTGCGTCATGTCGATTTCAACACGGATTTGTTGTAGTTCATAATGTAGCATCAACGGGGAAACAATAGGGTGCGTCCCCATGACACGTTGATAGTGTGTTTACTGCGTCCCAAAGACATTTTCTATCGTCCTCAGGACGACGGGATACCGTTAGTCTCGCACCCTGACGGTACCAATGAGTACCGTCACGTTTTCAGGATTTTGGCATTGGCTTCTTGTGACATCCCTACTTCTATAGTGTAATAGTTCCACCCAGAACCCTCTCTTGAGTTCTATCCAGATCCTTTCCACCTACTAAGGGGATCTACCAAGAACCCCTTTATATTCCAAGGGTATCATCAGAAGCAATGGTTCTAGGTAGAACCTCAGCCCTTAAGGAAGAACCCTTTTGGAACCCTCATTTCTACCTAATCAGACCTAAATGTCTCTTTATCGTCTTGTGAATTTAATATGTTAACCAAATTAAGCCCCTTGTACAATATGTATAAAGTGCTGTATAGAAAATGTTCCCTCGCTGATCCTGATGGCTCTCACTACAGACAGTTTTAGTCATTCTCTTCTGGTTTCATCTTAGTAATGGGTTGTAGTCCTAGTCTGTGGTCTAGACACATTATGGCGAACTGAGAGCGCCTAATAGCGATGAGCTCATAATCTAAACAGTCTACTATGTAGGCGATAGTGTGCGTTCCATTAGAGTGTTTTCCTGGAAAGTCCTGCGAAATGGAGTATCATGTTTCTATACGCAGTGCACTATATTGTATAATTTGAAGTTTTATCTTTTTTTTGGCACAAGAGAATCAAGAGTGGGAACAAAAGACTGAGCTGGGGAAAGCCACCTGTGGAGAGAAAAAAAGAAGGGCGGAAAGATCAGCAGTCTCATTTTTCACACTGGTCTTTCATTCACCTTAATGACGTCATAGTGTGACAAAGAAAATCCTTCGCCAGTGTGGATCTCACTTTGGGTGAATTTGCATCTCATTTCCATTGTGGCTGCACAAACCGATGACCTGGTGTCTTTCACCTAGATACCCAGACGTGGAAACCGGAGGAGACACCGGCCACAGACATGCAAATGGTAGTGTAGCCTTACCGCTGTCATTAGTGTAGGAGGCCCTGGTCGCCCCCTCTCTCCCAAACACATACACTGGCTGCCTGCAGTATTTACTCTACACAGCTGCATTAGTAGTGGCAGGCTCAATGAAAATACCATGTCACGCATAGCTTGAAAAATGGCTCCGGAAAAAGCCAATTCTGCCATGAATGAGGATAAGCAAATAGGCATGAGGGCTTGAATAGCTGCCAGTCCTGTCAGATTCCCCCCTCTCACCCAGCCACAATGAGCTCCTATACAAATACGGCTACGTGCACCAATTTAGCGCAGCAGATGAACCTTGCGAAGCCTTGTCGAGCAAGTGGGGGGATTACCAAGAGCAAACAGGCCTTTCTCCCGGCTTTATTTGAGTTAAATGACTCAAGCCACCCTCTTAGATTTCGCCTGAATGGTTCATCTGGCAGACCCTTCCACCGCACCAGCCGCTTCTGAGGCCACAATGTGTGCGCCTGCATTAGTCAGAGTATGGAAAAACACTGAGTGGGACAGGTAGGCGGCATGAATTAGATTGCAAGGACACTGATTCAGGGAGCAAACCGAGCCAGCAGGAGTCACAAACCAGGATGAATGTAGAGAAAGCCCTCAGCGTGATAAGAGTCCAATTGGAGGAGAGATTATTATTCTTCACCAGTAATTAGTAGCGCATAAACAGCCATTGGCAACAGAATTAAAAAGTGTCATTATGATATGTGGACTCCATACAAGATGCCGGTTCCCTCCCTTTTCAATAGTTAGTCACGTTGCCTCAGGGACGCCCTTCTCTGTGTGCGCACAGAGGGGGTTGAGAGTTCAGTCGGTAGCAGATGAATGCCTGAAAACGACAAACCTATTGGAGGGTTTGATACTAGTTTCCTCCTGTACAATCTGCACTGAGGCAAACGCTCTCTCCTCTCTCTCCTCTTTTCCCCCTAAATTATTAAGGTCACACACATTTGAGAGAGGAAGAACAGGACAAGAGAGTGCGTGGGGAAGGAAATGCACGCAGGAATCAATGCTTTCACTCGCATTTAAGTAAGACAGGCTTTGTGTCTGCTTTAAAATATGCACACATTACCAGTGCAAGTTTTGAATAAATGCAAATGTTAGCATTTGAGTACGTTTTACAGTTGATGAATACTGATGTTTTTTCATCCTCCTGTATTGTTTTGTCCTTGGGCTCTTGTGAAAATGTTCGAAAACAGCGGCTTTGAAAAACAGTTAGTTGCTAATTCCCAGTCTGCGTTCTTTCTCTCATTAGCTGTTTTTGAGTACCCTGTGGAAGACTTGTATCCATTATTTATCTCTAGCCCCCAAAAACAACAGCTGCATGCTTGTGCAACCGCCATATGTTATGCTTCTCCCAACATATTGGGGGGAATCATGCTGTATAGGGAGCTTTGTATCAACCCATGGAGATCTGTATCGAGCCCCATGCAGACATGCTGCACTTGAATGCTTGTTATTTTAGGCTATGAATGGGAAGATACAGTAGAAACTTTCCTCAAACTACACCGGGCGATTAACCACAGAGGCACGTTGCCGACTACTTCCGGATGCTCCGGCACCACTGGAACCGTCAGAGGGAGCGGAGGGAAGAGGGTCACATTAGGATTCAGCCGATAAAGCAATAAACCCTTGTAGGAGCTGCAGTCGGCGCCGTTCGGAGCAGATTCTGTGTCCTCAGCACTTTGGGGGCCTGCAATTAATCACTAAGCTGACATTACCCCGCCTTCCTGAGAAAACGTTGCATAAACACTCCGGCAATGGTGAGCCAACGTTCCCCGCCGCCACGGACCCGGTGTAATCGTTAAGACGACTGTTGACGCTCGCACGCTCTTTCTGAAATGTTTAGGAACTCCGTGCCCCAGTTATGTAGACTTCCTGTAGAGCGCGGGCTGATCTGCTGATCTGTTTAGTTATAGATAGCAGTTTAACAGCCAGCCGGAGCTACAGCAGGCGGCTCCCGCTCCATCACCGCTCCCCACTCGAGGGTTATGGAGGACACTCGTGGCTGATGTGTGGCAGCGTCAACTAGCATGTCGCATCTGTTTAACATTGTGCACGTCTCCGCTGGTGTGACTGCGAGGCAGTTGCCACAGTGATTTGTGAAATGGGAAGCCTCTGAACCTGTTGAGGCTTTAATAAAGAGGACCTATTCTGCCTATTTTCAAGTGCATACTTGTATTTTGGGTTTCTACTAGAACATGTTTTTCATGCTTTAATGTTAAAAAAACACATATTTTTCTCATACCTTTATTCAACCTCTGTCTGAAATGCTCCGTTTTAGCGCCTGTCTCTTTAAGACCCCCCCCCACTGATTGGTCAACCGAACCAAACTCTTCGGACTGTGCTCCAGCTCCGCTCTAACTAGCTTTGTTTGAGGGTGTGCCAAACTAGCCGCTAGGCAGCTATTATTGAAATGTGTTACTTGGTGACATCACAGCGTTACTGAAGAAAAGGCAGAACAGGAGTAGTGTGTTTCTGTGGGGGAGAGTAACTCCCTTTGGCGTGGACTTTGCGCTTTGTGCCTTTGCAGACCTTTTACATGCACAAAAAACTATATAACACAATAAAAGGAAAGGGAAAAGGAACAAAAGCATATTAGGTCCTCTTTAAGAGGATCGCTGGAAGTATGTGCTGTATTGTTACCATGGCGATAGTTGCCAATAGTGTTTGCTTACCCAGCCCATTGTTTGACAGCGGGTCAGACAAGGTTACTGTAGAGTAACCTCTGTAACCGTAAGCCGGGTTTTCCGGTACAAGACTAATTTTGGAATAGATTCTACTGATACAAAATCCAGATTATGCAAAAAACTATTGAACCCCAACCCTGCATGTTGTATTGTTCCAGCTCGGTATCATAAAGTTTTATAATTTAAATTATCTTAGATTTTTATTTAACTAATAGATATCATCAGAATTAAGTGAGTTCAAGAGTTTCCTCTTCTTTCCATATTCATAAAGCATGAAACTCTACTACGCACACTCGGGGCATGCGGGAGACGTTTCACACACTTTTTAAACCCCAACATACACAATGACCCACATTATCATGTGCATACATAACAGCCTGAGAGGAAACATGAGAGAGCAGGACGTTTATCGTTGAGGAAGGAGGCGGTGGGGGTGGTGTGGGGGGGTTGATGTGAGGAAGGGTGGGAGCCCTGGTGAGTTCACCGAGTTCACTGGAGGGGACTGACACACGGCTCACCCTCCTGCAGTCGCTCTCTCCCTCTCTCCCTCTCTCTTTCCCTCTGAATAATTTATCTCATATAATTTATCTCTCTACCTCTCTATCTCATTCACTCTCACACACAAACACACTCACACACACAGACATGCAATTATCTCCCCTTACGCACACACACACATACGCACATGCCTCGGGGAGGGTTGGGGGGTTCGGTCCTGGGGGCTGGTGTGGAGTGAGCGAGCTGGAATCTGCACAGAGGGAAACCTGATAGGCATTCCCTGTGCCAAACACATGAGGTCACCCTGACTGACTGATCCTGCCTGCCAGCCAGCCTCCCTCCATCCTTCCCTCCACCGCCATCAGATTAAAACCTTGTATCTCCCAGAAATCAAGCACAGGAGTTAAGAGATTTTCTCATTGAGGCTCATGCATCTCGGGAACTACAAGAAGTATTTTATGTTCCCTTTAGGATCATAAAGCTTTTATAAATGACCATGCAGCTTTTAAAGAATACTCTGGTTTATTACAACCTGGGTCTTATTCCCACTACGTTGGCCATCAGTAATTGTACTCACCAAGTTAATGTTGAGATGTGGGAACATGGCAACATACCTAAAAAAGACGTCAGACATGGCAAGACATGAGCTGTCAGGCAATCATACATAGAGAAAGCAAGTAGTAAAAGTATTACCCAAACTGTCAGTTGTTAACATTCATCAAAGTTTACTGACTTTCAACTTTGATATTAGGGTTCGGAATCACCAGCGGCCCCACGATACGATATTATCATGATACGATATTATCACGATATTTCAGTCACGATACGATCGAGGTCAAGGGACCCCTTTGAAAATGGCCATGCCATACTTGTCAAAATTTTGCGTAACTTTGGAGCGTTATTTAGCGTTCTTTCCGACAAGCTAACATTGGATGGTTGGTACCAATCCATTGCCCATGAATATATTTTCTACTTTCATATGATACCAGTATCTTCACTCTAGCTTTAAGACTGAGCCAGCAACAACCTCTAAAAGACATAATAGTGGCTAATTGTTAATAGGTTAATAGTTTATATTAGGGCTTTCAATGTTATTGCGATAATAACACGTTAACTTAAATTAATTTTAACACACACATTAACGCAACTTGCGATTTATAGGTTGTAGCTGGCTCAGTTTTAAAGCTAGAGTGAAGATACTGTTATCATATGAAACTAGAACCTAAGGAATCCATTGGTATCAACCATGTCATACTAGCTTGTCGTGAAGGAGGATAAAAAACGCTCCAAACTTGCGCTAAATTTTGGCGAAGAAATATGGGCATGGCCATTTTCAAAGAAGTCCCTTGACCTCTGACTTCAAGATATGTGAATGAAAATGAGTTCTGTGGGTACCCATTAAGTTGTGATTAAATATTTAAATCGATTGACAGCCATAAATATTACCCAAACTGTCAATTGTTAACATCCATCAAAGTTTACTGACGTTCAACTTTAATCTACTGCACTTGTTAGTGTGCGATCGTCTGACCTCTTCGTTTTATTCCAGAAATGTTGGCCAAAACTATAAAAAAGGGGCCAAAGAATGAACTGGAATTCTTTAATTTCTGTCAAAAATCACTCAAGAAACACTTACATCATAATGTTATGAGGTTGTCATGCAACAGCTGTGCTTTTTCACTATTCCCCATTGCCAGAGAAGGATATTGGAGAATCTTATCCAGTAAAATAAAAAAAAATCAAAGTGTAATAAATCACAAACAAATCAAAAAGAGAACTTGAAACTTATTTTGAACTTTACCACAACAATTATGTCCCTGAGAGTCTGGAACTGGTGCAAAGTATCTGCCATATTAGTTAGCCTGTTCTCCAGTGTGAAAAACAATCCATCCTGCAATCTCTCAAAGTTGTTGGCTATGAAAGATTGGGATCTTAAAATGGAAAAATGTTCAGCAACGCGTAAGCTCTAGAGACTTTCCTTTTATCCCGAGCAGCCCTTTGAAATAGCCACCCCAACCCAAACAATACTGTCAACTCAAAGCACCGGTCTCAAAAGGACCCTAAACATGTGTTCTTTAGATCCCGGCTCCTGTTCGCTTGTCACACAAGCACGCAGCGTGGACACCCGCATGCAATCAGCCAACACACACACACATTCTTTCTCCAACACAGACACAAATCTCCCACCCCCACAGGACACAACAGTCACCCCTCGCTCCCACGCATCTCATGTTCTTCCCATATTATGCTAAAATGGACATGCATAATTGCGCTGGCGTGGTTTGTTGTTTTTGTTGGCAGTTAACAGTCTCCAACAGAGGTGATCATTGTTGCAGGCACCACAAATCTACATCACAGCGCTCACAAAATATGCTCTTTCTGTGAGGTCCCATTGTCAAGACGGAGCGCTCCGGTTTTAGAATGTAATTTGAGTAATTACAGCGGGACATGTGTTTTTGAGACGTCGTTAAAAATGAATAACTTCAAGGCTTAGGTAAATGATGACATTTATTGTATAGTGTGCAGTTGTTAGCACAAAGTAGCTCTTATTGTACGTCTTTATAGTGTAACCACTTCCCCCCCTGACACAGGCCCAGTGGTGAAATGGGGTGAAATGAAGCGTAGAAAGAGTCTGGGCTTACGAGACAGCTACACCTGTACTAACGCCAGAATACAAGCACTGTCATTCTGAGACCCAAACTAAAGCACTGTAATGACATTGCAGCTGCCAATATCGCCGCGGCGAGACATTTACAGTGCCACCAGTGCTTAACGTTCACCTCTCTGTTTCCCCCACTTGTCACAAAGCCGAGCAAGTCGATACCAGAGTCGCTTGTGCATGTGTCGGCCTTTATTTTCGTGCCTGTAAGCGTGGAGTTTCTGTAGGCTGTAATGCTGTTTCAGATGTTTTGAGCGCTCAACTACCCTGAATAACCTTCCTTCAGGAACCGACTTCCACAAGTCATTTGAGGTTGGGGTGAAGTTTTAAATAAAGCTGTGGCTTGTGGCGGCTAGCTGACTCTATATGCTTTTGTATATGCTAGCCGGGCACAGCCACAGCCAAACAAGCCCTTTTTTCGCGATCATGTTTCCAAACAGTATGCAGTCTGGAGATTTCACATCAGGCCCTGTGCCCACATGCAGATGTGTAAGTTGGGTAAATGTGAAGCTGAAACCACAGAATGTGAGAGGGAAAACAGCAGCTGTGTGGATATGTGAAGACTTTTACTTAATGTATATGGATGTTAATTTTTACCAAAAGGTTGTTTAAACAGTATTAATGATCAGAGCCTCAAATGTTGTTTTATGCAGTTATTTAAAGGGGACATGTCATGCTCATTTTCAGGTTCTTACTTGTATTTTGGGTTTCTACTAGAACATGTTTACATGATTTAATGTTAAAAAAACCACAATATTTTTCTCATACTATCTGTCTGAATATACCTGTTTTCACCGTCTGTCTGAAACGCTCCGTTTTAGCGCTTGTCTCTTTAAGGCACCCTCCCAAAGATGCCCAGTCTGCTCTGATTGGTTTGCGAGAAAAATATGGTCCACCCTTGCAAAGGTATAGTTCTCAATTCGTGGGCGATATTATCTAATGAGCCTGCATGTGACATAGGAAGTGGAGCCAAATCTGAATGGCTTGTTGAATCACGTGTTTTTTGATCTAGGCAGCCCACAAAAAACTGACTGGGTTGTCTTATTTTACAGTTTCGTGGGTTGATAGCATAGACTGTTTATAGAGATGGACGACATGACAGCTCCCCAAAAGGGAAGCCAGAACATTTCAATCGCCCCCTGGTGGCTGGCTGCAGTCTAGGTCATAAATCCCACCCCCTCCATGTTAGCGGTATCCATCATTTTAGCTCTTATAACGCTGATGTATGTTCAAGTGTTTATTTTTCTCATAAGCTTGGCTTTAATGAGTTATTTGATGCTATAAAAATGGCGTGAGATGTCATGATTGACAGCTGTGATTGACAGCTTCTCTGAGTGAAGTAGTCGTGCCAGATCTCTGGAATGTTACGTGAGAGGAGATGTAACTTTAACTTTCCATTACCGTCACGAGTCTGTGTAATAGAATATGTGTCAATTTTATCATAAATGTAGTTATAGTGGTTTTATGGTACGTTGTTGTATCTTTCTAGTCAAACAGCTACCGTGGTGCTAACGTAGTAGCTGGGTGGCTCACGCTAACAAGCCCGAGCTCGGCCCGTGATTGGCTCTGGAGGGTGTGTGGGTGGGACCTCGATACAGAAGCACCCAGCCCCCCCCGATCACTACTGTGCAGACTCTGGTTCCAAATGACATCAAATCTAAAGATGACAGCTCTTTTATCAGATATTTTGGCTTCACTTTTGTTCAGTGTGAGGAAGTGGAGACGCGTTGTCATCTATATATACAGTCTATGGTTGGTAGGGCACTCCAGATAAACCCAGCACAAGCACTGAAATAGTTTTTCATAAACAATATCTCACAGCTTTGGTTTCATCGTTGACAGTCATTTAATAAGTCTGCATAGTACATCTATTTATGTTTGTTCTTAATTCAAATTGTGGGTATTTCAGTTTGGACAGATGCACTAAATTAAGATTTCTTTTCAACCTCTATATTTTAATATAATCTTTCTCTCTGTCACACACAATTTTACAAAGATATTTTGTACGATTGTGTGCAGCTCTCTTCTTTGTTCTCTCTTCCTCCGTGTCTTCCTCCCTCTTTCTGTTTAGCAGCACAGGTTTGTGTTGTGGGTTAGAGAGGGTGAGTTAATGCAGAACGTCAAACCAGCTTGTAGCGCTGCCTCGGCTCTGACCCGTGCAGATTGTGGAGTGACCCCGGCGTTGCTGCCCTGAGCCTGGAGTTGGAATCCAATCTCCTCGCCGGGATAGGTTGCGTGTTTTAGCAGTCGGCTTTGAAAACCTTGCCCCTCCAGCCTCCTCCAAAATCTATCCTTCCTCTAACAAAACCTGGTTTTGTTTTCACCTGCGATGACCCGGATTAGGAGTTTTTTTTGTCTCACAGCACATTTGTTTAATCACATTAGACCCTTCACGCCCTCTGCTCTAAGACTGTGGAGACAAGAACATTTGGAAAACACTGTGTTCTGTCTTTTGAAAAGAAAGAGGAATTTAATATATGTAAATACAACTACTGGCAATATCAAATGTCAATCCCACTCACTGTCGGGTTGTATGTTAATAGATCCAGGGGTTAATGAGGTTATTGAAGTGACGGACATAAAGCCACAGCTAATCAATGGAAATATTTGCTACACTGAAGTACAATTAAATCAGTAGGACTACATTATATTTAAATGATCATTTTCAGATTTAGCACCCTTGAAGAGGGGTGATTTTATCATCTAAAAAATGTCTGGCCTCTTCTAGCGGTTTCAGATTACACTTACTCTTCTTCCAATTACAAGCCCGGGAGGGAGAAATCGATGGCTACAGACAAGTGACATCGTTAAGGCATTTTGAGGGAAACTGAAATCACACGGGGTGTGATAGCCCGCTTGTTTAATGAGTCATCCAAAAGGAGTGCTTCTCCACACCTATTTGTTCCCTCTCCATTCGGGCCTTTCGCCGTCCTCATCGGCGGTAATTGTCTGGAACACGCCGGCTACGACGCAGCCGCGCTGCCTCACGCTGAGATGCATTAGTGCCGTTTTAAACGTGGCGCAGGTTGAGACTGCACCCCTGTAATTCGATAAAAGTGAATGCAGTGAGGAAAAAGGAAGAGGGAGGGATGCAGGGAGGGCAGCAGGCTCACGAAGCGACACCAGAGTGGATCGCCACCAGGCTCTCAAGGTCAAAAGCATCAGCTGAAGGTGTCTCTCTTACTTTCTGTCTTTTTTCTCCATCACGTGTGCACATATTACCTTCTCTCTCACGCTATTCAGCAGGTGCTTTAGTACCCGACAGTACCTCTTTGCTTGAGCCTGAGCAACCGGGCTCACGCCAAACAGGACTTGATCATGAGCTTCTCAAAGCTTTTAGACTTTACAAAGGAAAATATTCAAGTATTACTCGTACAGTGGTAACAGAATGGTCTGACTGAAAGGTTGAAGAAGAGGATGCAAAGCAGAGCAAAGGGAGAGTTGTTTTTTTTTTAGCACCGATAACGATGAAATTAAAAGCAAGTCAGAATAGAAACAGTGTTTGGATGTTGGGGAAGAGAGACGTTGAAGATTACAATCAGACATCAGCAACCTGCTGAGAGTTTTCAGTCTAATTCTACTGAGAGCACATAGTTAACTCTGTTTCTTATTCCACCATGGCTGCCAACTTGAGAATTCATAATAATTAGACTCAAATAGAGAAGCGATTATGAAAGGAAATGGTGAAGATGTTTTGATGAGCAAAAAAAACAAGGACAAGTAGTGAAGACAAAAACATATAAACGTCTGTATGTATATTCATACCTGAGGAATTGTCACACACGGATATAGACATCACAGTATGTTACATTACATCATAAGAGGTGGCTGATATTGGTGGTAATTTCATATCATGATATTAATATATATCATTATGTAGTGAATTTTTCCACTGTTCAATTGAGCAGCTGGTTGTGGATATTAACATAATCAGATGGATTGTCTGTTTTTGTGTAATCCTTTAAATCCCTGGAAAATTACAGTGCTTAATGCAAACAATCAGTAAATCCAATATCACCAAACAGACGCCTCGCTAATTGATTTTGCAATATTTCTCACAATGCACTAACACAACCAGATAATTAAAAAGACTAGTATGCCATGGTATAGCAAATTGTCACCTGGCAGTTGACAAATGAGTTGAGTTTCATTAGATATGGTGTCTTATACCATGCTCTGATTGGCTGCAAGGTGTCCATTAATTCCTGATAATGTACACCTATGAAGTAGATCTGTTCTGTTCACTGTTCTACATAATGTGCTGGTTACAAAAACATCTGAATATCTCATTTACAACACTGAGTGTAACGTTAGTCCTTTAGCACCTCATTCTCTGAACACCACAGGGTGGCGACCGTAACACCCAAGAAGTGCAAGAAGTAAATTATACTGCCCCTCTGAACTGATACTATCATATAAGCGTTCATCTCGCATCCCATTTGCCATTCAACTTGCTACTTCAAGCTGCGGCCTAGAGTACACATGGTCTCGCGTTTCTTTGAGAAACTCTTGATATTGATTTGTGGACAATGACATGGCTGGATAGCTAGCTAATCTTGTTGTTAAACATATTGTCAAATTATATTTATTGTTTTTCAGCTGTACGTAATGTTATTGATGTTGAATCTTGCTATGTTAATCAAGGTTTCATGAAAATCTTGATATTGATTTTGGGACAATGACATGGCTGGATAGCTAGCTAGTCTTGCTAAACATATTGTCAAATGATATTTACTGTTTGTCAATCATACACAATGTTATTGACATTGAATTTTGCTTGTATAACGTTAGCTTTCTGGCTCGTAGCTGAGCGGGCTAGAAATATCTCCCATTGCCATCCATCCTATTTACTGGAGCAGTGAACAACATTCCCTTTACAAAAGAACATCATGGGATGGTAATGATTTTTCCAGGTAGCAAACCAGAGGTTGCCAGGGAAACGGATGGATTTTGGTTGCAAAAGGCATGAAAATATATAAGTGGTCTTCATTTTTTTCTTTTTGGCAAGTGACCATGGTATAAGTGGGATAACGCCCTTCGAGGTGTCCATTATCAGGATCTATCTGACTTCGGGCGCAGCGGACAGCTCTGGCCTCCACATTAATACCTGATAATGGACACCTCGTCGGGCATTATTACTTACATATTGCATACCCCTAATTCACACAGGCACACAGTCAAAATGTTGTACTTCTATGGTAGTGATTTACAAATCTCCCAAGTCCCCTTAAAGTCCCCTTAATGTCACCTTTTGTTTAGTCCTCTAGTCTCTGACTTTAGTGAGCCCTGTGATGTCTTAAAGGTCCTAAACTTTCAGTAGCATGCTGGGCATCTGTCTTGCTTATTTTTTTGCTGTTTTGTAGGAAAATGCAGCATCTTGTCCTAATAAATAAATGTATAATACATTTACATAATACATACAATGCAAAATGTATTCCCTAAAGCCTCACCCGGTGATTGCTGACTGCCGAACAGACGTCAATGTATTATGCAGTGGCATCGTCGTCACACTCTTGAGGTGTCCTTTTTACCCCGGCACCCAGCGACACTTCATCCCGCTCTGAGAAGGAGCAGAAGGAGAGCGGGGTCTGGTTTTGAAGGGTGAATGCATCCTGCCACACACTTCACTCTCAAAGCATGTAAAAGGCAGCCTGATTCGACTGTTTGCTCCTGCGTGCCTGAGCTGTGTGTGCTTCAAGGTGCTTCTTGGATTTCAGGAGGGGCCTTTTAACTTGAAACCAAAGAGAGGCAAGTCAATTCTTTCTCAGTGTGCCTGGGAGAGAGAAAAAGAAAAAAGCACGAGCTGCTTTTGTTTTTGGTCCCAGCAGTGCTGAGAGTATTAAGCCTGCCCACCAATTAGGGCATGCCGATTCTTCCAGCCCATGAATTATTAAGAGCGGCCCATCGACTAGGAGCGGTGACGGAGGGCAAGAGAGAGGGGCCAAGCCACCTGAGCACCACAGCTGCATTTGTTAAAGCTATCTGTGTACTGCACCAACGCTCTTACAATTTAAGTAACCTCCACACCACGGAGCTCCAGCGTTTGATTTTTGAGGTGATGTTTTTGATTATTTTCAATCTACAAATTGGATAAATACAGCATTTATTCAACAGCGTATGTATTAGAAAAAAAAAAGAAAAAGAAACAGGACCAGAGAGACAGATAATGTACGCTATTAGATTGCAACCTGCAACACCGGCTACCCTCAAGGTCAACCAATTCATTCCTGCTCTAGAATTTATTGCCTGGTAGTAGCTAAGGCAATGAGGTGCTGTGAACCTTGAGCTCATGTCTATATAGAAGGTCTTCACAGCCATATACTGGGGAGGAGGGGGATCCTGCTTGTTAACGCTCCATTCAGGGCCTGAAACATGACCCCATGATAGTGACGGCCAAGGCCTGCTGATGCACCTGCTTTTTTTGGGGGGGGGAAACACCAAGTTGAAGTTCCCGTGTACCATCACCTCAGTGTGAATCATGAAGTCCTTGCCAATGGGCTGTAACTCGCGAGGAACGACAGGGAACGCTGCGAAATTAGGTGCCCATCAAATGTGACTCCTGGCGATTGTCAGTACTTAAGATGTATTAGACGGGAGAAGGGGAACTGCTTTGTGCGGGAGCCCCCGCCTCACTGGATAACAGAGCTATCATTATGCATGAATAATTGGATGCATTCCTTTTTATTTTTTCCCCCTCTCTCTCTCTTTTCACCAGTGGGCTGTTTAATGTAGCAGAGTTGTCAAATAAGGCTGTCGCAGGGAGAAAGAGTGAGCCAAGACTGATTACTTTATGAGAATGACTTTTTTTTTCTCTCTCGCAGAATTGAAATAATTCAGAGCAGTTAAGAGAGGAGTGGGACTGTGGAGAGAAGGATATATGTGGATATTGTGGCACGGCGGGGCTTTTTAAGTGTGTTGTGATTTAGTTATTTATTGTTTTGCTGCAGGGAACGAGGCGAGAAGAGAATGCTGGTCTCTCAGATGTCTTTAAATAGAGATCCTGACTGCCTACTTGCCCGCTTGCTTGTACTGAAATGGCTGGTTCAATCTCCGTTTGGTAATATACATTAGCCATGGTCCTGTTTGTCACCGGAATAGCCTAAGTGCCCTTTAGCTGGCATTAGATTCAGTGTTTTCCCTCTCTGTCGCGCCCTTGTTTCTGAAAAACCACCGGGCCGAAATAGTTTAATGCTCGCACAAGAGCGCCGCTTTGTTCGTTTATCAGTGCACCTCCCTGTCTGGAAAACACATATAGGGTGACATGCAATACCGAGCTCGGGCTAGAATCCAGAAATTACACAGGAATTATGTCCTTCAGTTTGTCCTCTTTCTGTTGTCTCTTCTCTTTCCTCTCTTGAACATTCAATTTCTCCCTCTGGGTTTGACAAACCAGCAATTTCTGCAGTCTTGGAGAATATGCAACACGCTGCGTGAGATGCTTTTTTGGACGGTGCCTTCTTATGTCAGCAGGATGACAATAAGGCAACAGTCAAAATATCATAGAAACAGATTTACAGTATCATGTTGACACGTGATAATTGAAGAGCTATTTATTCACTCAGAACCAATATAGGTTATAGAATCTTTTATAGATATATATCAATAAGCGTGTTATTCATTTTGTATATTTTTATACTGATTTTATATATGTAGTGATGGAAGGGGAACCTCTAAGGAAGGCCTGTATGTTGTATGGCTGTCAGAATTTGTCAAAACTGACATTTGAATATTCTTTCTCAAAAAACACATTCAAACTATTAGAATATCTATTTTTGCGCATTAAAGCATGTATGTCCATGACATCGTTTCCTAACTAACCATGAGCCACGCAGCTCTGCGCAGCGTGCCGTTTTGAGCTTGAACTTTTATCGGACACTCTGTTTCTATTTATTTCTGTCGCTCGTATTGATAGCGACACAATTAACGAGAAATGGTTGATTCGTAAAGTCGGCTGGAGGGAGATCTCCAGAGAGCTGAAAGTGTCCTACTTGCTGTTGGCTATATTTTATGTCATATCTACAGTATTAAATGTCACAATATAAAACAATAGCAAGTAGGCTACTCACCCATCTTTTAAGCGGTACAATCAAATGTTAATTTTCATATTCGAATATTTGTTTGTTTTTTACTATTCAAATACACAAATTTAGAATATTCATTGACAGCCATACTATTTTGTACTATATAAAATGTGGATTTAATGCAGTGGTGATGAGGGCCAGACATTAGTGCCATAGTATCTCAAATAAAGATGTTAATAATTAACGTTAACTGTATTTTTGACTGATTGATACTATCAGTTAAACAGTCAAAAAAAGAATTAAAAAGCTGAGCAAAACTCAGAGGAGTGGCTTGTCACTAACATGAGAAGAGCTGGTCCACCTAATAGTCCACCTTACGTGAGTCTGGGCCGAAGTTGTCGCTAACTTCGGGGCTAACCCCCTTCGCTTTAATCAGCAGGTGGCAAACAAGACATAGGAGCTTGGCTTTGGTCTTGAGGAGTTGTAGCATTTATTCACCGACAAATAAACTGTACAGACACTGCACTGCTACGTTCCCAGCTATAAAGTTACTGCTAACTTCATAATCAACGCATTCACACACGGCACGCAGCCGGGCTTGCAATACTCTGGCAGAAACCCTGACAGAGTACACTAGACAGACACACAGCTGATAACCTCGCAGCTAAACTAATGTGGTGGAGTCTTACCGGGAAAGTGTCTGCATGTGTCCACAACAATGCACGCGACATCGTGTCTGCCAACTCTCCCGGACGGGTGAACTGGGGACTCAGTTGTCTGTTTTGCACATACACTGCAGCTGGCGGTAAATGATGGATTTAACCTGTTTGTGCATCGGGTTGTCGTTGCACTTCAACCACAGCACCCCTGCATGCAAGACACTAATCTTTTCAATTTAACGGTTAATGATCGGTTAAAGAGGGTCGGCTTTGGTCATGAAAAAAAATCTAAATTAGCATCCCTGGTCTCAACTCCCAAGTTCCCAAAAAGGATATAAAGTAAAATAAGACAGTGTTGTCTGCCAGCGAGTAAAGTTGTTGTCAGTAATCAAAGTTTTGGCTAAATGTATTCTCTAAATTTAGTTGTGGGAAGCAAAAAATAGACTCACTTAGAAGTCTAAAGATTTCGGCTCCTCAGTGTCAGAGTCAGCTGCTGCAGAGTTTTCATGAGCTGCCTACTGTCACTTTGACTGGATTTGTGTAGTCTTTTTGTTATTCTCTGCTGCCCCCAAACCACGATCAGGGGTCTGATAAACAATGCACAAGTCTGGAGAGAATCGACCAGAACCGGGACCAGACTGGAACTGAAAGGGGCCTGGAGGAGCTGCAGTCTGCTGCTTCCTTGTCAGTCAGTCATGAGTTGTTTACTTTTTTCCCAAATCGTGACTCAGCCTCATTATCTTTAGCCGTTCCCTACACCTGCCATCCAGCTGTAGCCTTCGCTACGCACTCAACATGAAACTGTCTTTTGTTATGTCTGCTTTTGCTTTAATTACCTCAACATGTGCTCTCAATGTCTAACTATCCTTTAGTATCCTTTAGTTCACCGTAGTTCTGCTTTGGTGGAACAGATTAACAGGTCGATGAGCCTCAAGATGAGTCTTAAAATATGCCGGGGCTGATGGGAAGATAAGTTGGGCCTCTTGTGGGACGCGAAGCAGCCTGTAACTAATTAATTATGCACTAATTCCAGCACATTCTTTCTCAAGCAAAAACGAAGGAATGCCACCCTGGCTCGTCGACAGCGTTCTGTGTGTGGCGAGCCTCACCTCCTTGTCATCCGCTGGCTCTCTGAAATTATAAAAAAAACAAAAAGAAAACAGCGTGAGGATCATTGTGATGGTAATGGTCCATCCACGGTTGGGCAGACCCCTTCATATTCAGCCCCACAATGACTCCGCTGTCTCAGGCATTTAAGAGGTGGTCCGCCGCCGCTGTTGGCGGACGGCCGAGCCGAGGAGCTTCCTGTTCATGTGGTAATCTGCGCGGCGGTACAATGGAGCGAGCGCTGTTCTCTCAGAGCCCGGCCCCGCACATTCAGCGGGAGAATAGAGGGCCACACACCACAACAATAACAGTCCGCCGCTATCATCTCATGAAAAGTCTCCATTGGAGGGTAAATAAATAGTTTAGAAACCCTTTAGTGAGTACAATAGGCCAGACCACCGCTGATTTTCATCTTTGATGTCTCCTCACAATTTGCCCTGGCTTATGAAAATATAATGTCTGGCTGGAAAAACAGAATGTAGAAGCTCTATTGTGTTTTACTTTGAAGGGAGAGCTGCGAGGGCTTTCTTTGGTAGTGAATAGTGGGATCATTTTCGTCATGCAAGATTTAAATTTGAAATGAAATAAAAAGCCAATTGCCAGATTCATTAAGCTGAGAGAGGATCCCAGAGTGTAAGCCCCACGTTCCGGTAACTACTTTCCAATCGCTCGCAAAAGTGTGTGCATTAGACACAGGGGTGACATCATGAAAAGGAAAAGAAATAAAAATAGAAAGTCCAAATGGCCTCTTGAATTTGCAAAAGCACTGTTATCGCTATTGCTACTCTGCGTATTTCAGAAAGTTGTTTTTTGAGTGAGAGCATCTGAGCAGTGAGGGATCCTTATGAAAGCAATTGTCGGAGGGAAGAAGAACCATAATCCCCGGCTTTGATTCACGAAGTGGTTTGCAACGGGATTGCTGATTTGGGACAATTGCACATCTTTTTCTTGAAATGTATGGTCATTCAGCCTGCACTGTGATGCTAAATTAGACCTCTGAGAAGCTTTATGAATAGACACACCATAGGAATAGACTGAACAAGAGAAACACTTGTTTCTGTCTGCCTTCAATGGGAACGAAAAAGGTATGAATGAACCGTAAACCTTGACTTTGTTCACCGTCAGCCGAGACTGAACGACTTCAGTTGCCTTTGAAGATATAAAAGGGACTGATAGCATCGCTGTTCAGTTTGTTCTAACCTGCTTGAACCCAGATGGCCTGTGTTTATCTACACTGGCTGTGTGATCCCTCACCGTGTCCAAGTGTTGCATGCCTTAAACTCTTCCAGCAGCCCTGACGAGAGCGCAGCGGGCCAGAGTCACTGAGGCAAGCAGTCAGGCAAGGGGGGAAACATTACACCATTACGCTCACCTGTTCCGCAGCCGCGGTGACTTATCTCATGAATAAATCACGCTGCCAAGGTCCAGACAACTCAGACACTGCACCTCTTCTCCTTTGGCAGATGTCTGCATCCCTATCCATCTTTTTCTGTCTCCTTTTTTTTTTTTTTCTCTTTCCCTCTCTACCATCTTGTGTCTTACACCTCTCGCTCTAGCCGCCCGACAGCACTCGTCTTTATTTATCACGCGATTGTGACACTTTTGGATAAAGCTCCCCACACCCGCGTTGATTGAACTCTGCTTGTGAGAGCTGGGAAGCACAGATCATTCCCCTTTGGTTTCCAGTAAGTCATGGGATTGACAGCTCGGGACGGTCTGCCCAGAAGAGGCCGACTCTCTTCCTTTTAAATCACCTCGGAGAGGCACGCTCCCTAACTCTGCGGTCATGCCGATGTGCCAAACCAACAGAAATACTCAAATCAGCTATGTTGAAAATAAAAAGCTGAAATCGACTGATGGAGAGGAAGAAAAATAAAATAATAAGTGCATTTGAGCTTTGTCTTTGATGTGAAAACCTTACTTTTCCTGACACATCTTTCTTGGTATGACATATCCAGGTGCACAGAGACAGAATAGCAAGCAGCGATTCCAAGGATGTTACAATGCGGCATTGTTCTCACATTGACCCGAAGTAAAACAATCCTCTGCATAGCTCCGCCGTCTGCTGCTGACGGCAACCCTGCAGTATGTGAGCCCAGGCCCGAGGAGGCGGGCGGAGATACAGAGCTTTTTGTGTTGAGTAATGCTGATATTCCTTCAAGGGGGGATAGTTGCTTAACACACTGTGCAGAATCTGGCACAACGTCGTCTTTGGCCTACTAAACTCTGCTCAACACTATGTAAAAACTCCCCAACGGCTGTTAGACAGGGAGGAGAACGGGGGTGGAGAGAAGGAGGAGAGAGACTCGGAGGAAGGGGGCGGGGGGGTAGCAGGAAGGAGAAATGGAGGACTAGCAGCCAGATGAGGATTGGGATGGATTTAGGGATAGATGAGAGCTGACTGAAGGGATTGGAGAGGGTGAAGGGAGGATGGATGGAGCACTAGCAGGGGGATAGATTCAGTTATGGGGGGTTAGAGAGAGGGAAACAGGGGGAGTCGAGATGGGCCACAGTACGGGAGTTTAGCAGTTCAATGTATGCACAGAACAAGCTACTTAGGCTGTGATGAATCTGTTATCCCCTTGTCAAAACACGACGCATGTACCGTGATGGTGAACCGAATGGAAATATGTTAGTTGTGATTTACTGCTTTGACAAAGTGCACTTGTTCGGTAAAGATGATGAGTCATTGCCTGAAGTGCACTATCAGCCCACTTCAGAGTATAAACTTGCAGCCTGTTGTGACAAATTAGATCTCATCCAGGGCCACAGCAAAATGACAAACCACAAAATGCCTCCAGTTAAGGCCTTCACACACCAGAGGAATGATGAATAAACGGCACAAAAATGCAAGATACTGGGCTGCAAATATTTAGCATAAAAACTAGGGCTGTCAAAGTTAACGTGATAATAATGGGTTAACGCAAATTTGTTTTGACACCACACATTTTTTTAATGCACTAATTAAACTTGCGATTTTTACGTTATAGCGGGCTCAGTTTGAAAGCTAGAGTGAAGATCCTGGCATCATATCAAACTAGACATACATATAAAACCTAAGGAATCCATTGGTACAAACCATGTCATACTAGCTTGTCGCAAAGGAGGTTAAATAACACTCCAAACATACCCTAAATTTGGCGAGGAAAAACTGGCATGGCCATCTTCAAAGGGGTCCCTTGACCTCTGACCTCAAGATATGTGAATGAAAATGGGTTCTATGGCTACCCACGAGTCTCCCCTTTACAGACATGCCCACTTTATGATAATCACATGCAGTTTGGGGCAAGTCATAGTCAAGTCAGCACACTGACACACTGACAGCTGGTGTTGCCTGTTGGTCTTGAGTTTGCCATGTTATGATTTGAGCATATCTTCTTTATGCTAAATGCAGTACCTGTGAGGGTTTCTGGACAATATTTGTCATTATTCTGGGTTGTTAATTGATTTCCAATAATAGATATATACATACATTTGCATAAAGCAGCATATTTGCCCACTCCCATGTTGATAAGAGTATTAAATACTTGACAAATCTCCTTTTAAAGTACATTTTGAACAGATAACGTTTTGTGATTAATTTGTGATTAATCACTTTTCAATATAGATTTGCACAGGCAGAGGACCAACTACAACATTTACGCAGTTACGTTAGGGCTTTTATTGTGAAAGATAACAGCAGAAGGAGTGGGTCTGGTGTGCACTGCCTTTGTCAAGGTTGAAAGGAGTTCTAAAGTTTGCCATCTTGGTTCATACTACGAAGTCTCCGTGTTGTTGACTACAGTATAGTGTCCCTAATGAATATGTTTGTTCTGCACAACATGATTGGTCGATGCCTTTATTCGAGGTGCGAGAGCTTGTCACTTTTTTCGCCGCATTATATTCACTTTCTGTGTGATAGTACGAATTAAAGAACACCCCCGGTGTGCAAAGGCCTTTAGAAATGCATTTGTCAGAAGTGAGCTGGGTGCCAAATCAGAGGTTGGAGCCGAGCCACAAAGGTGGGTGTTTCAGACACTCTAACCTCACAGAGACGAAAACTTTGGTGCAGTCAGGCAGTCCTTGCCAAGATACAGTATAAAGTCACAAAGTGTATCACCAGGCAGTTGCCCTCAAACAAAGTGAGAATAGCAGTGTTAAAGTAAAGTAGGACAGTTTACGGTATGAGTAATGCTGTACGTGGTTCCAGATGTTGATGTAGCTTTATATTTTCAGTGTTAAGTCTAACATTTGTAGTGCAAATATTTGGATACAATTCATTTTCAAACATGCAAAAGATCCCAGATGATATTTTCATCTTGCTCTTTCCCACCCTTTAAAAAAAAAGGAAACAACACTCTTGTCAGTTTGATTGCCTGCTGCTGCACGACCTTTTCTCTAACACATCCAGAAGTTCACATCCATCAAAATCTCATTTACAGCCTGCCTCGCAATTACAGAATTGCTGGATAATGTACCATTTCAAAGCCATTTTGTTTTTTTTCACACATTAATGTTTCAGTTGTCATATAGACAAAGAACTGGAGACCTGTGCTAGTTTGTGCCTCATTTAAATGATGTCTATAGAACAATAATCAAAAAGAATAAAGGCCAGATAGACGTTGAATTATTCTGTATTACAAACCGTCCATTTTTAAGCGTTTAAACATCACCACCTTCCTCCTGCTGCCGCTTGTGCACCTGATTCTCTGGCTTTCTTAAAGACGGAACGCAGCCCGGTTGGTTAGGATCCCTCTGTGAAATCCCTGGATATGTTTTTCAGATGGACGTCATAAAATAACCCTATAAACTATACTACAAACGGACCGTTTTTCCATTTCCCTTGCTGATTTGTTATAGCGGTGTCTCAAGCCTTCCTGCCACAACAGCGGCTGGTGTTTAGTGCCAGTATTTAGTCTGGCAATTGTCAGAGACGCTCCAGTGAGTGTATTCCCCGGGGGCCCAAAGTGACATTCCAGACCCAGTGCAACTACTTTACATGTGGAAGAAAAATGAATATTCAAAAGGGAAGAGGATGTGTGTCCTCTCCTGTATGTATGTATGTATGTATGTACGTATGTATGCCTCTACAGTTTGCGTGTCAATGCCAGTTTTCTTTGTTTTGTGTGTGTGAATCCACCTTTTTGTGCGTTTCCTTGTGTGTATGATCACACATATTTCTCGGCAGTGCATGAGAACTGGATTTCTCCACAGGCATAGAATACATTAACGCACAGTATGTTCACACAACAAGGTGAAGAATAATGGTGATAACACGCAAAAGCATCGACAGGTACATGTTATAATTGAATTATATGAAAGAATAGGTTGAATCCCTAAACACTATCAGCACCAATTTTATTAAAGTTATGTGTGATAGATCTTTGTTTGGCATCGGATTCACAATATGAGACAACAGCAGCTTAATATCGAAGCCACAGGCTGCGTAAACCAAGCAGAAGAAGAGACAATTAGCACCTCAATACTTGATGGAAAACAACCTTAAAATGAGCCAAACAAAATTAATATGATACAAATGAAAATCGGAAAATACATTGAGTAAATAATTAAAAACAAATACTAATATTTGACTATTTTCTTCAAATGTTCTTAATAGTAATTGACTCTGCTGTCCCTGTCTTCATGAGAAGTCTTCTGAAACATTCACATTTTTCTGTATGAATTGTTTTTCTTCGAGGTTCTGAAAATGTTTCCAGTTCGGATATGATTCTTGGACTGGTTATTGTCTGTTTATGATTCTTGGACTGGTTATTGTCTGTTTATGAGATTTGGACTGGTTATTGTCTGTTTATGATACTTGGACTGGTTATTGTCTGTTTGTGAGACTTGGACTGGTTATTGTCTGATCTGCCTTCCCTATCCCCAGTTTGAACGTCTCCTGTTGATAACAATTGTTTATTTTCCACTGCCCATCTAATCTTTTATACTTTTTTTTCCAATTTCTTTTTTATACATATTTTAATTTCTATTCTACGGATTTGGACATACATCGTCTCATTTAATGAATGTTTTTATCGATGTGTAATTCAGATGTTTGCGATCTGGCTTCACTTTTAATTCATTGATGTTAGAGCTGCCCCCTCTGAGGGCGCTTGCACAAGCAATAGTCCATTTGGCTAGTGCGAATCACAGTGAAATCAGTCTAAGTCTGGTTCAGTTTCACAGTGCACAAATTAAAGTGGACCAAATAAAAAAAAATGAATTTGCTCAGGGCCGTGTATGAAGGAGCGAATTTATCTTTTTCGTCTCAAGAGCTGCCACTTCTATGCAGGGAATTGCGGATTTTGAAATATTGCAATTGAAGTGTTTCCACTTTGAATCGGCACTGATCTACTGTTCCCACCAATCCCCTCTCCTCCAGTTTATCCCTACCGACTAAACGTCACTATTTTCCTGGTCTTTATTAAGCAAATTCTGTGTTCTGTTCGGCCCAGATGTCAAGCAAACATCGGACTTCTGCAAAAGTCCAGGCCAGTCCTCTCCCACTCATGTTAACATGTCACCATCCATCTCAACAAATGCCCACGCAGGCAATCTGTGATTTGGTTTGCTTGGAAACGATCCAAGACCACCTCTCACGAGCGGTCTCGGACCAGCGTTCACAAACGAACCGCACCAGGTGTTGAACCGCACCAGAGTACGATTAAAACGGACTCAATGTTGGCTTGTGAAAGCGCCCTTAGTCGATCAGTTGACTAATTGGTTGTTTTGGTCTCAGTCGATTATGATTTCTGTAGTCGATTATTTCCAAGAAACTTTTGATTAAATCAACTAATCGATTCGTCGACAAAATCAAATAAGTGTTAATCAACTAAGAATTTCTTTGGTTGAGGCCCTACTGGTTGCATCCTGTGGCTTTAGTATAAAGATGTTATGAGATATTGTACACTTGATGCTTGATTAAGGTCTGTGATAGAAAACATTGTATCTCTGATAAACTCAGTGTTCATCCTTCCATACACAAAGCATAGCACGACGTACGCACTGTGTTATGCCTGCTTTTCTAGCATTCACTGAGCAATACCTGCCAGCAGTCGTCTTTTATGTGTAAAACTTCTCCGTGTGAGTCTGCTATTTGTAAAAGCAATGACAACATGGCTCAGTTATGCAAACATTACGTATTTTAACATATGGCCGTGGGCACGCAGTCAAACGCACACTGAAGTCAGCGTCGGGCAGTAACTCATGCACTAGACTGTTGTGGACCTTTGAGCCTCTTTGGCGCTCCTGCACCAATTACAGCCTTATTTATGAATTTGAGCACAGTTGACCTTCTGGGAGAGGAGACGTAAATTTGTTTGTCTGGAGAACGGCGTAACAAATGGCATTCTGGGACGGCTCAAGCTTCGTCTCTATCAATCTGTCCCCTGTCTCTCTCGCTCTCGCTCCCCTTGGCATCCACACTTGAGCAATAACTCATCAACTGGTCAGCCGGTCAGCTATCTATTCAGTCATTTAGAAGTGGCAGTCAGCCAACGACTTGGTCCTCTTGGACTGCCAGTCAAAGGCCAGTGGACTGAGAACTAACATATGGTATATTTGAGACGACACTTAAGATGTATTTTTTGAGGGAGAGTCTCACAGTTGGGTGTTTTGTTATTCTCCTACTTTCTCTACCCTTTATGCAGCCTATGAGAACATTTCAAGGCAGGATGCCAGCCCATGTGCGTGACTGGATTGGCAGACATTTGTCTCAGTGAGAGACAGGTCACGCTGAAAAAAGAGATAGTCCAGCTTTATCTAGATCTTCCACAGTCCTCTGTTTGTGCTTACACTTCCTGTGAAAAACATAACTGACTCCTGAAGAATGTGCCCAATTAGACAGAGAGAGAGAGAGAGAGAGAGAGAGAGAGAGAGAGAGAGAGAGGGGAGGTTGCTGCTCTCTTCCTAATATCTGGTGTTGTTTTACACAGAGACGAAGCTTCACACTGAGGGTCCTCTGGGTGCAGAGCTCTGGTGACGGAGGGTTTTTCCAGGCTGCGTAATTTTCTAAAAACATGAAATGCATTGAGCTCAGTTGAATTATGGAACAGAATACATTTTTCTAGGGCTGTCAGTCGATATGTATAATATTTAATCGCAATTAGGGCTTACCAAGGCGCAGTTGTTTGGTCTATAAAATGGTGAAAAATGTCGATCAGTGTTTCCCAAAGCCCAAGATGACGTCTTCAAATGTTTGTTTTTTTATCCACAACTCAAAGATATTCAGTTTATTGTCATAGAGGAGTAAAGAAACCAGAACATATTCACGTTTAAGAAGCTGCAATCTGAGAATTTTGACTTTTTTTTCTTAAAACATTACTCAAACTGATTAATTGATTATCAAAATAGTTGGCGGTTTAATTTAATAGTTGACAACTGATTGATTAAATATTGTAGCTCTTTGAGGTTTTTGACTGTTGGTTATAAAAAAAAAGTAATTTGAAGACGTCACCTTGTGAATATTTCACTCCTTTCAGACATTTTATAGACTAAATGATTAATGGCTTAATAAAAGAAAATCATTTGCCACATCTGTCAGCTCAAAATTGAGGGGTTTGGTTAAATAAGTGACCTGGGGACCTATCTGTAATCATGATTTGTCTATATGGATCATAGCCACAGTATATCTGAGGCTGCCAGCTCAGGTTCAGCTAGAGACCAAAGTTTAGAACACTCTGTTTCTCTCTTTTTCCCACTCTCTCCATCATCCTCCGTCCATCTCGCGGTTGCTGCTGCTCGCTCTTTAAAGGAGTGCCTCTGTCCTCCCACTTTCTTGCTGCATCCATCCTGCAGTCTCCACTCCCACACCGGCTAGCTTGCAAACGGACCCAGCTGGCCATAATGATGACAAATCAGCCCAAATATTTATGTCCATCGAGTTTCACTTTGGCTCTGCCCACGGCTCGCTCTCTACTCTTTTTTTTTTTTTACGTATCCCTCTGCGGCAGTCACCTCGCTCGCAGCCAAACCGTCGTAATCGCTCTCCACAAACACACTTAAGCCACCGGTTATGTCACCTAAACACCGGTTGACCTTTAATGTCCACAGAGAGAAGTTTACGGTTTGCCAAGGAGTGGTATAAACATGGGAGCTAAGGGTGTGCATGTTTGGGCCTGGTGAACAACCTGTTCTGTAAATGCTATCAATGCGATTGCATAAAACTAAACAAGAATGTGAGGTGATGGAAGACCTCACTAAGAGAGTAACATGTTGGAAATGGATTCTGCAAATGTTTGAACAGAAGAGAAAGTTCATAACTGCTTGAATTCATAACTGTAAGAATCCCCCATCAAATGTGCATTTCTTGACTCGTAATTTAAAATCAAAGATGTTAAAGTGTTTAATGCATGGCACTGTCATTACGTTTTAATCAAAGAGAAAGAAAGATAAAAGAAAAGACATCCCATATATTTATTTTACATTTCAGATACATCAGCTCAGCATTTATGTTATATTCATTAAATGTCACCCGATGATTTACCAGTCTAGACTCAGTACCAAGGGCAAACTGTGAAATGCAAATATTACCCTCCTATATTTCTCTACATCATGCATATTTCTTCGGGGATGCATCGTTGACACTTTTTCTCCTGGAACCAATAACCTGTAATTCAACTCAGGCTATTAGACGATATAGACAATAGTGCTTTCTTTTTTCCTCATTTTCCAATTTAAAATCTGTATCCCTGCATGAAAAATGGAAAAAATGGCATTTAATGCAGATTGATCTCATCATGACCGATCCTCTTGATAAGGTCAGTATCGAGCCAATAGCCAATATCCGATCCCTACATATGTATTATACTGTATGTCATACGCTGACAACAGCGTGTGACATATGATATATTTGCTGTAAATAATTGTATATGTTTTAGATTATGCCTGCAATTCTTAAAGCTTAAAACCTTATATAAAATGTAGTGCATCTACACAGATTTCAACCAACAGCGTGTGTCAGAGGAGTAACATTTGAGGGGATGATTGGGATATAAAAGCTGATTTCAAGCTTTTAATAAACAATAAGGGGGAACCCGACATTCAAGTGTTGTAGGCATAGATATAGATGTGTTTTAGGCATAGTCTACTTGTATTATACGTCTTTCAACCACAAGGTTGGCGGTTCGATCTCCGGCTCCTGCTGTCTGCATTTCGAAGTGCCCTTGAGCGAGACCCTGAACCCCAAGTTGCTCCCCGGGTGCTTTACAGCAGCTCACTGCTCCTACAATACTCAGGATGGTAGTCAATCAGCGTGATTGTTGCGTGTCCAAATTGCACCCACTTTGACACTGCACATCCTTTGGTAACGCAGCAATACCCCCGCCGAGTGTGAAGGAGATAAGATGAACGGTTCTTGAGATATACGAAGGACACACAGACAGAGATTCCTTCTTTATAGATATCATAAAGCATAGTGGCATTGTGATATGATACCTTCCACTCTTTACCCCCCTCCTCCTACCTTTGCATTATTAAAAAAAAAATGTCTTTTCTAGGTCATACGCTTGCATTGCTGTTCCTTGCACATATTTATTTTTAGTCTTCTAAACTGTGGTGATTCGTGACTAATTATTGATCTCACAGTTCTTCTCCGGATGAGAGTACCAATTAAATTCTTACAAAGAAGTGTAAATAAACGGTAAAAAGCACTGTAATTCCAATTCCATCCCTGTGCTATCTTTGGATGCCAGATTTACAACAGGTAATAACGATCACTTTCCATTTCCAATTCATGTCTCATAGTAAAATGATGCATTTCAGACCCAATACTATTTTCCCTTTATGTCACCCCCTTGCAGCTGAAACAGATGACTCGGGTGTTTTTAAACAGTGACGCTACATAAAGCACGCCTTGTTTACCTCCATAGCTCTTGTCCTCTCTGTCAGATAATATGTATGCATCCTATCTACTCTCCCCCCCTGGGAAAGATATGGCCTCTATTTTAACTCCGGGGCTCTGGATCCAGACACATGGGTCCTGACACGGGAGACAACATCCCGCTCTTATCTGCCCCAAAGAGAAAGTGAGAGGGGAGCCTGTGGGGGGAGAGAAGAGGGTGAGCAATAAGAAAGGCAACAGAGAGAAACAGGAAAAGAGAGAGAGAGGGAGCTCCATCGTTTGCTTTGAGAGATGCTGGAGATGGACCAATCAGCATGTTTAAAATTAGCCCCCTGCGTCATTGTCCACAGCAGTGTTGGCTTACTACTGTCCCAGATCCCAGGGCTTTTGTTGTTTTTACTGAGGAAGAAGGCCCGCAGGCTGGTGCAAGCCCAGAGAGAATCAGACACTCACAATGACTCCTGTACTTTAATCCGTCTCTTTCTCATTTGCTCTTTTCTCCTATATATTTCCTTCTTTTTCCTCCGTCCTGGTTTGGCTGTTGTCTCATCCCCCTTCTCTCCTCTTGCACTCTCTCCATGCCCTCGCATACAGAGATGCTCCCTATCAGGATACATTTGGCTGTAGCGTCATCAGCGTTGCATTCCCATGTGAGTTGGGGATGATTTGGCTATGGGGTTTACCTCGACAGGCATACACAAAGAGAGCAAGCGTGTGGCATGAAAAAAGGAGGACAATGGCTCTCTTCCCCGTTGTCTTCCAGCGTCCCTCCCTCTCCTCTCGGCGTACATGTTTAAGGGGCTAAAGGTTTGGGAGCAGCTCTCCAGGATGGATGGGGGATTTGTGTTCCTCCCGTGCTCGGAGGCTGATGTGAATGCGGCCGACCGCAGAGCTAGCTGTTAGTTCTGGCAGTTTGGAAGGGATGCCTCTGGGACCGTGCTTGTCTTTAAGAGTCTTTGCAGAGACTTTGCCAGCATGAATTAATGGAGGATGAGCTGAGAGGCTTTTTTCTTCAATTTAAGGCGACTGCTTGTCATTTTTCGTGGCAGGTTGTCTCGTGTGTGTGTGACTCACAAACACAAGGACACACGGATAGGGAATAAGCACACACACGGGCACCCTCCCGTATACGGTGACAGCTGATCTCGGGTAGCGGCGTCCGGGCCGTGGGGGGGGTGTTTGGGCAGGGTTGGGTTGGTTTACTGATATTGACAGCGTGGCCTTGTCTGGCCTATTGCCAGTGTTGAGCTAGCTCTCGCTGGCTGCTGTGGCCTCCTATAAATCAGGGCCAATTACCATGGCGGTGCACAGCCGCCTCTCCTCCAGTCGCAGCCCTGCCCTGCAGAGTGCAGGGAGGCAGGGAAGCCACAGCCCTGCTTTCATTCCAATTAGTGCCATGGCTGCCCTCCTTTCTGTTTGGCAAACATTGTGTGCTCACATGATATGTTTTCACATTTTTTATACAAGTAAGGAGCCACCTTATATAAAGATATAGTCAACCTGGAAAAAAGGGAAAACCAACTTTCCAGGTGCTATCTGCAGGGATAACATATCATAAACAATAGGGGTTTAAATCACAACTTTCATCACGATACAATATCATATTGATTCAGACAACAATACGATATTTGCTGATATCACAAAGTCTGTCACGATACGATCTTGATTCGATTCAATTTAGGGGCCTGCGATGGATATGATATCATATGCCTATTTAATACAATCACTTACATTTTTATCACCTCGCACAAAACAACTAAACTAAAATATGATTTGACAATAATATTACTGAGCTGACATTTAAATGAAAAACAATATATTCTTTTAATAAAAAGAATAAATATAAAGAGGGAATTTCAAAATAAAGGTGTATCTTAAAGATGATGACATGTATTGATATTTTCACTTTCCGGCGATGATATTGGATCATTGATCATTGAATCGATATTACACACCCCTTATAAACATGTATAGAATTGATTTTTTTTTTCCAGTCCTCATTTTTTACTTAAATGTCTTGTTCTTGCTTTCATTTTTCTTTTTTGAAAATGGCATCTTATCGTTATCCGGTGAAAACCATGTATCTCCAGGAACATGGTTTCAGATTATTTTCTAATAATCTGAAGTGTTTCTTCAGGGGTTGAGAAACCTCTCAACTCTGAAAAATGCATAGTAACAAAGTTGAAAACAGGGCTGTTGATATTTTGGAGATGGTTTTAATAGGCAACCTGTCCTCATGCAACGATTGGTATTCCTACGAATGTCCAGTAACACATGACGTCAGTTTCTGCTCACTACATGCATTCAGTCTTTTCAAAATAAACTTTGGTCTTCACAGGAAACAACTTGATTAGATTTAGGCTACAAAACAACTTAGTTAGGTTTAGGAAAAGATCGTGGTTTGGGTTAAAATAACTCCGGAAGTGGCGTAACTTTAGTACAAATAAATCAACGTTGACTTCTGGTTTCACACGGGGTACGAACACCGGTATCCTGGGCGAAATCACAATGTTTTTTGACTCCCCCATCCACCCCGACCTCCTCCCTATGCGGCGTTTCTTGCTCTTTATACTTCACGATTATACGGATTACATAGAAATTGATTTATGCAAATTACAGTTCATTACTTTTTGCAGTTACAGCAACGAACGGTGTATGAGAACAGCCTATAACAGGACAGTGATCATAAGCAGCATAAATAAGGTTGCAATAGCACATGTATATGCACAATGCATAAGGGCTTCATACAGTGTAAAGATGCTGTATAAACATAATAACAATAGCCACACAGTAGGTTCAGGCTTACCTATTACTCTCCGTGACAGAGTGGGCTAGCTGTGATCTCAATGAAGAATGTGGGTGTGTGAATGTACAGTGCAGCGCCGTGCGCCCTCAGCCTATGCAACGTACGTTAGATTTATCATCCTCACTTAATACACTCATAAACATTGGCTGGCGTGTCACGGAGGCTGTGAACCCCCCCTCCCACCCCCTACCCCCTCCTGCACGGCTGGCTCGGTAAATTGGGCCTGTGTAAACCATTCTGCCCGTCTAAAATACAGTGCGGCAAATTGAAATCCCCCAGTAAGCCTCTGTAGCAGCATGTCACAGCTGGGTAGGGAGGGGGGAGAATGGAGCTTTTTCTCATTTACCACCTGGAGGTTTTTGAAGTGTCATAACCAGCTATTCTCCCACACTCTCTTCTATTCCTCCCTTTAACTCTTTCTATCTTTTTTTTTTCTTTCCCTCAATCTTCCATCCCCCTTCCCCTCTCTCTTGCTGCAATACCCCTTTTGTCAAGTGCTGTATTCAATCCTCATCATCCTGACACATAAGGCCTGCATTTTATTATATATTTGAGAAGCCGGATCTGGAAGGCTTGACAGGCTGAGGGTAAACAGCAGTCACGGAACCGTCCGGAAAGAGAAACAAGCGCGGTTATTAACCTCCAGTGGGGGCGACCGGAGGAAGCCAAGAGAGAATTTGATTTTAAAAAAGAGGGTTTTTGTGGGAATGCGTGTGTGAGTGTGTGTGTGTGTGCTTGCGGGTTGAAGCAACAGCCAATGTGTGTTTGGTAATTTCACTCCCACGCTTGCGCGAGTTCCCTCCCAACGCATGTACACACATACATTACACATGTAGACACACAGGCATTTGAAGAGCCTGCCCTTTTGGCAGCTCTTTATCCAACTTTTGCATTCCTCAAGTGTACAAACCTCCCTTAAAAAACGCCATTAAATCCATAAGTCCGACATGAAACCCATTCACCCCGTCCCAACATCCACCCCAACAGCCGCCACTCCTCCGAGATCTTCGGCACCCATTCCTCCCTTCTCTATCCCGGGGGACTCTTCAGTCCTTTTTTTCTTTCTCCTTGGATAACCTCGGTCTCTGTCTTCTCGCCCAACACTGTAAGTAATGGGCTGGTTCTGACCCTCCATGCCTCATTGTGTAAGATTTCAGCTCCTGACCTTAAAAAATGAAAGCAAATCGATAGGGTGGGACACATGAATTCCAAAGCCCAGGATGCAAGCCAAGCCCGGAGCCCAGGGAAGAGGAGGAGGAGGAGGGCGCTGTGTGTATTACTGAAGGGGCTAAAACAAAGAAAGAGAGAGAGGCTTTCAATTAACCTTCAGCGCTATTTGTGCTGGCGAATTTGTACGTGTCGCACAGTTATGTTAAGTACCGTGTGTGTGTGTGTGTAATTTAAGCTACAGTGGACCAGGGGAAAATAAAACGAAGAGTTGAGAGGAGGGGGGACGTAAGGTGAAATCCTCAAAGTCGAGGCTTGAACTGCAGCTGCGCACATTCCTGTGACTTTGAGTGGGAGAAAATAACTCCCATGGAGCACTCAGGAGATTAAGATTCCTCTATTCTACTGCCACTGCATGAAAACGTGAGTGACCGGATGACTAGTTGTGCTTTTTTTTTTTTCATTTTAGCCTGTGTAACCAAGGCTACCAAAGCAGAGTGAGGCCCAATCTGCTGGAGGAGGGGGGCAAAGTGGAGTTTGTGCGTCGGTGTTTGGCGATCAAAGTTATAGTTGAGTCAGACTTAAGTCAGAAAAATTGCAACGTTAGACTTGAACTTTACCGCTGTGGGATTGAAGTTACGTGAGTAAAGACTTGACGACAAACCACATTTAACTCTCATGTTTAACTTTTCTTTATTATAAAAGCGAGAGTGGAGAGAAGACAGGAAACGAGGGGGAGAGAAATGCAACAAAGGCTGGCTGGATTTGAACCGGGGATGTTGTGGTTTATGGTTGACATCTCAACCCTGAAGCCACAGGGCTGTGCATAAAGGCCTTTACACATTAGGGGCGTGACGAATAAACAACATGAAAATGAGAAATATTCACCTGCGAATATTATATGTCTAGGGCTTTTATTGTGAAAGGTAAGAGCGGAAGAAGTGGATCTGGTCTGCGCTGCCTTTGTCAAAGTTGAAAAGTGTAATAAAGTTTGCCGTCCTGGTTCGACTCCAGAGCCTCGGAGTTGTTGTTTCCTACATATAGGTGCAACTCAGCCCGCACAATGTGATTGGTTGATGCCTTTATTTGCGAAAGCTCAGAAAATCGACCTCGTTCCGAAAACAAATTACGCCGCTTTACCGCAGCCTAATACTTGCCTTCTGTGTGAAAGTACTCATGACAAAAACAACAGAAAAAGTTTATTGACGTGTGTAACAGCCTTAACTCTAACAACAACGGGCCTAACATAGCCACACATCATGCATTTTTAATTAAGGAGTTAAATGGTCTGATTCATGTAAAAAGCTATGAACAGCTTCGAAAGCGAAATGCTCACACGTCAAGGCGTTTTCATGTTCAGTATTCAGTAGGGCTGCAACTAAAGATTATTCTTATTGTCGATTAATCAATAAAATAATCGTCAGATTAGTTGTTTGGTTTCTAAAATGTCAGAATATAGTGAAAAATGACTATCAGTGTTTCCCAAAGCCCAAGATGACGTCCTCTAATGTCTTATTTGGTTCACAACTCAAAGGTATTCAGTTTACTGTCATAGAGGAGTAAAGAAACCAGGGATATGTTCACATTTAAGAAGGTAGAAACAGAGAACTGTGCCTTTTTTTCTTAAAAAATGACTTGAACCGATTCATCTATTATCAAAATAGTTGCTGATTAATTTAATAGTTAACAACTAATTGATTGATCGCTTAATCGTTGCAGCTCTAGTATTCAAAGGCCTGACAGACTTTCATCAAGACAATGACTACTCTCATTATGAAGACTTGTGATCTGACATGGACACGGACTACAGTCCGGGACTCCACTTGAGATTTGTCTCAAACTACTTGAAAGTCCAGCTGAAGTTGACTCCGGAGGATTTAAAACAGCTCTGGCCGGATGGTGCGATGGCTGTTTTGGCTTCCGTGTACAAAAGGTGTTTCTGTGTCATCACGTGGCATGTGTGTGTGTGTGTGTACAGTATGTGTGCGTCCGGCACAGCGAGTGGCTGCCCATCAGTTCCACTTAGCTCAGCGTGGTAATTGGCCGTCCATTGATGGACTTGGCTCTCTCTCTTCACGCTCCAGGGACCCCGGCTCTTTTGTCTGAGGAGTGGGAGGCAACACGCTGGCATGGCACACACGCTTAAAATAGCGCATCAAATCAGCCATGCTTCGGCAGCCGCTGCTAACGTGTGGGGCGGATCGGAAGGCTAATGGTGTGTGTGTGTGTGTGTGCGTGTTTAACTGTGTGTGTTTCCACGGCATGGCATGGGGTCTTTAGGTTCTCTCTGGGGAGGATAAGGGGTTAAGATGGTTAACTGGAGCTGCTGCTGGTATTTAGTCATGTCCCCCTCTCTCCCTGACCACTTTTTTTTATTTCCTCCGTTTCATCCATCACTCACTTACTTTATTGCAGTGTGCATCGTTTCTTTCTCTCTTCTAGTGCTTCTCTCTCTCTGTCCCTCTCTCTCTCTCTTCCCCCTCATGCCCACAGGGCCCCTGCTTCTCCCTTCCTGTCACTATGTGCAGTGTCCCTGCAATAGAGATATAAATGGGCTGTGAGCAGGGGGCCCTGACTCCTACACCATAAATCTACACTAACAGCACAACAGGCAGGAGAGGAGAAGGAGAGGGAGGGAGAAAAAAGAAATCACACATCTAAAGCATTTCGAATACATTTTAGAAGATAGAGATTATACTGGGAAAGAGACGTTCGTATTGAGGTGTTTATGAAATGGGCTTGAGAGGATTACTGCGTCGAGATAGCACACCCTCCGAGGTGTAAATTGTTTTACAGTGTAATGGAATTGGTTTTGAGGGTATGAATAGTAAGCAGCAAGTTGCCATCATTTAAAACTGTTGGAAGCCTTATGAACCCTAATTTCAGAGAGACACCGTGGTGAAATGTTTACTTAAAATAGAAAATGTAGAAAGGCTTGCACTCTTGACTCCAGTCACATATTTAGAAAAAAAAAAACCTGCACACTGACAAACTTCAGATGCAATCCATTGCAATATACTGTATAAAGGTCGGTGACACAAAGTGGAAGAAGTGTACAGTACAGAATGTGTCATCTAATCTGTCATTGTGCAGACCTTTTTCCACATGAGAATTAGGGGTGGGAATCACCAGAGGCCACACAATACGATATTATCACGATACTTAAGTCACAATACGATCTTATTGCGATTTTAAACATTTTTGCGATATGCTATAGTAGTAGTATTACGATAAGATATATCGGTATTGCAATATATTGTAATTTATTACCTTTTTTCAACTGCAAATTATGCAGTTTGTCAACATCTGTTATATCTAATAAGACACAGTTTTCACTCTGTTCATCTCAGAGGTTTCATTAACATATCTCAAGGTCAGAGGTCAAAGGGCCCCTTTGAAAATGGCCATGCAAGTTTTTCCTTGCCAAAATTTAGTGTTACTTTGGAGCGTTATTTAGCGTCCTTCCCGACAAACTAACATGACACGTTACCGATCAATTCCTAAGGTTTTCTAGTTTGATATGATGCCAGTACCACTCTAGCTACTACGTCGGATTGTTAAGAGGTTAACAGTTTATATCATATGAGATCGCTATTTGACGTCTATGTATTGATGCAATATTGCCATGCAAAAGATCGCAACACTATGCTGTATTGATTTTTTTTCCTCCACCTCTAATGAGAATGTAGTATTCTTCATATTTGAGGCTGAGGTTAAATGTTGAAATTTTACTCATTAATATTTGCTGTTGATTTGAATGTTTTCATCTCTTGAGTGTCCCTGATCTCATCTCCTCTCAGCCTCGCAGCCGCCTTAAAATGTCTACTCCCATAGTGACAATGACGTTGAACTGAATGTGCCTGCTGTTTCTTCAAAAGATACACTGTTCCCACTCCTTCTCACACTTTCCTCTGCTGTCTCAGATATTTAATTTTGTCACACCTCACCTCTCAGTGTTTTTAAAGGGATAGTTTGGGTGTTTTGAAGTGTGGTTGTATGAGATACTTATTCATATTCAGTGTGTTACCTACAGTAGATGGCGGTCGGCACGCCTCCAGTTTGGAGAAACAGACAGGAGTTACCGCACGGAAGCAAAACAATGTACTGCTGTGGACGGGCCGGCAGCAAAATGTATTTTAGCCCACCTAAAAAAAATAAATATCAATTTATATGTACACTATATTTGGAATATTTTGTGCTGACCATCATCTACTGTAGGTAATACACTGACTATGAATAAGTACCTCATACAACCCGACTTCAAAACACCCGGACTATCCCTTTAACTCTTTCATTTATCCTCCCATGTCTTAAAAAATGAAACCTATCTTTTAGCTGTTTGTGTTAAATCGTTCCTCTCTTTGTCTTCTCTTTTCCCAGCAGCCCTATGCTCCACCCCCTCATCCCATGGCTCCTCCCAGCCCTAGCACCAACAGCTGCAGCCAGGGAGGGGCGGAGCAGCTGAGTAAGACCAACCTGTATATCCGAGGCCTGCCACCTGGGACCACCGACCAGGACCTCATCAAACTCTGCCAACCGTGAGTACAGTTAAACACAGAGGTTCCCCTGTCACACTGGTCAATGTCACTACGGGGTGTAATTGGCCATGATGTGTTTCTCATGGCTGTATGCTTTTAGCAGTACATGGTGCACAGTATGCCTCTATACATTTCTCCAGCACCCACCTCATGATAAAGCATACATAAATCTCCTCCACTTTAATTTATTTAATGTGGAAACTTTGAGTTTCTATATTAATCTTTCCGTATATTCCAGTAACAAATGATTTTGTCATTTTTCCTCTGTGGGAAAGTTAATATAACCATTATGGGCAAAAGTTAAATTAATTCTGTAGTTCTTGTAGTGGTACTGATTTAAACTGCCCTCTTTAAAAGCATTTAATAGAAACAATATCTCAAGTTTAAAGTGATAAAGATGTTTCATGTAGAGGGAAAACCTTTATGTGCTTATTCGCGGTCTAAATAAGCCCCTGTAACTATTCTAACTGAATAAATAGCCGACAGACTGGAGACACAAGAGACATTTTGTGTAGAAGTTGTTGTACTTAAACAAGATGGAAAACCAATTTGCATTTGGAGCGTTTTACAGTGCCTGTAGCTCATGGGCATCAAACCATGAAGCTAACAGCCAAGTCAAATGTCAATCAAAGCTGGTCCGCCTGGTCCCCAGTCGTACTGTAGCCAGCTCGCCCGGCCCAAAACAGACTCATTGTAGATGGAGAATCAGTCACTTGCTTAACTAGACCAAACAACTAGTCTACCTTTCTTCTCATGCATCTGTGTATATTTCTAATAAAGTATTGTCAAATATTTAATGTGAACAACAGGCTGCTACCTGCGTAGACTAGGGATGTCAAAATTGACACGATAACGCGTTAACGCATATTCGTTTTAACAGCACTAATTTCCGTAACGCATAAATGCAACTTGCGATTTTTAGGTTGTAGCGGGCTGAGTTTTAAAGCTAGAGTGACGATACCGGTATCATATGAAATTACAAAACTTAAGAAATCCATTGGTACCAACCATGTCATACTACCTTGTCGAGAAGGAGGCTAAATAACGTTCCAAAGTTATGCAAAACTTTTGCGAGGAAAAACTGGCATGTCTCCCCTTTACAGACATGCCCACTTTATGATAATCACATGCAGTTTTGGGGCAAGTCATAGTCAAGTCAGCACACTGACACACTGACAGCTGTTGTTGCCTGTTGGGCTGCAGTTTGCCATGTTATGATTTGAGCATATTTTTTATGCTAAATGTAGTAACCTGTGAGGGTTTCTGGCCTGCGTGCACTCTGCCCGTGCACTCATTCTGCATCACCAGAATCCCAAGTTCCACAAGCTGCTAGCTTGACAGCTTTGAGTACTTACAATAGCCATGTTCACCATTCACGTTCATTTTATGTTTATGTTCTTATTGATAATTTTGGGGGAGTGGCTTTGGAGGGAGGCCTGAACTGACGGGCCGTCAGTGTTGCCGACTTGGCGACTTTCTCGCTAGATTTAGGGATTTTTGGAGCTGGTGCTGATAGCTACTGTCATTGGAAGAGTTGGCAACATTGAGCTCGTTTTTTCGTTTGGATCATTTTTTAAAAATATAGTATACTCTCGCTAGTTTCTCAAGATCACTGACCCAACCTTTAAATGCCAAACTGATCAAACTAAAGTCAAATAATGAAGAAGAATCCATGTACATTACCTTGAACACACCCCATTAAACTGCTACCAACTGAGTGTATTTTAGAGACACACACACACACACAAAGGTGCTCATAAAGCTCTGCCAAATGTTCTTGATAGAGAAAACACGCATACACACACACACACACACACACACCTGCCTGCACACAGCTCAATAAGGCCTAATAAAGCTTAGATTGGACCACCTCCCCCAGGAATCACAGACCAAGACCTCATCAAGCTGTAACACACAGTCACAGGGGCTTTCTTTCTCTCAGTGTCTTTGTCTCTCACACACACACACACACACACATAGACAGACACACACAGACATACACACACAGACACACACAAGCAGCTTTGTTCGGCTCCATTAGGCCCTTTCACTTCTAAAATGGTGAAAAAAGGGGGTCAAGATCATTAATGGAGACAAGGCCAGTGGATTGTGAAATGCAGGCCATGAGCGAGTCTGTCTGGTTGCATAACCTCTTCTTGGCCATATTTCCAGAAATGTCCTGGTCAAACGCAGCCAATTATTCAATGATCCTTTGGAGACGAGAACATGCTGTCCGGCATATTTGGTAATGCTCCCGGTAGCCGTGTCATAAGTCATGCATTTATTCTTGATACTGACCCATCAAAATTCCATTAGCCTGAGAGGCGGCCCGATAAGATTTGGAAAAGCACTCAGCGTTTTGACATTGCACATCTCTTCGCTTAGCTCTCGCATTCACCCAGATGTACAGAGTCGGACAGTTTCAATTTCATTTCTAATTCCATATGATCTTGAATATTTAGAGCGTAACTATTTGGAAGGGCAAACCATGTCGGAGCTTATGTAAAATACCCAGCATGTTTGTGACTGTAGATTTGCATTCTAATATATAGCTCTTCTCCCGTGCGTTATGGAAAGCCACTGACTTTGTCTGTTATTGCTTGGATGTGCCGCCTTGCTGCCCTTTAGTGGCTGTCCTCTTGTTCAACTGTTTCCACGGCTCCTCTCTCTCTCTCTCTCTCTCTCTCTTCTTATATCTCCCATCCTTCCCTCTGTGTGTATCGCCTGCCTAAGAGCCCCCAAGGTTGCCCGAGGTGCTGTGCCAGTGAAAATCCAATGCCACTGAAACTTTAATTAGCCAGACTGTGTTTCAGTGGCAGGCGGGTGGCAGCATTCCAGAAAAGGTCATCATGCGACTGTTCTGCAGTCTGCAGCACTCTGGGTCCCCCTCAGGTTTTTCCCCCCAGTCCTCCTCCAGCAGCACCCAGCGCCTCCTCCTCTTGGCCCTCGGCCCCATCAGCTCTCCCTGATGGGGCCGAGGGCCCGGGTTTTGTTGTGTAAACTCATTGAAAAGCAGCTCCTGCCGCCCCGGTTCGCCACTATCTCAAAAGCAAACATGCTGCCGCCAAACTGCCGAATTCTTGACAGAGGGCCATATCGTGGCTGCTGATTGGAGGCTGTCGTACTCCGCCTGAGAGGTGCCAAAAAAATAAATGCCGTCCACTGTGGTTGTAACCCCCGTCCTCGTGAGCTCTAATATTTCATTGCCAAGATCCTGTCGCAATTTCAGTAACCCTCATCAAGGCCTCTCAGCCTCCCAAAGTTCACAGTTCTCACTTAAAACACAGAAACACACAAGTTCTATTTCTAGATTTGAACAAATACATCAAATCTGTTTAACTGTTTGCTCATTTTGGTCAGTGTTGGTTGTAAGAAAATATTGAGTTTTATGTTTTGTGATACTGTATTGATTCTCAAAAACACTGTATTGATTATATTTAATTAATAGTTAACATGCAAAAACTAGCTCGATCAATACTTTATTACATTTGCAAATAGATGTTCTCTCTCAGTGTATGAGCCCTCTCAAAGTAGTACTATCATGTTGGACGTTACAGGGACTAAAAAAATAAATGCAAATACAGATCCCACTGTTCTGATAGTATACAAAAGTAAACGTTTTACTCAGATTTTCTGAATATGGTGGTGCATTATTTATACTATGAATATTTTCCTAAAATTAGATTTAAAAAAGCAATATATCGCCTGGCTTACAGTTTTCAATATATCACAATTAGGGCTGTCAATCAATTCAAATATTTAATCTTGATTAATCGCAGGATTGTCCATAGTTAATCACGATTAATTACATATTTTCTATCTGTTCAAAATGTACCTTAAAGGGAGATTTTTCAAGTATTTAATACTCTTATCAACATGGGCAAATATGCATGCTTTAGTATAGTAGTAGTTAGTATGACATGGTTGGTACCAATGGATTCATTAGGTTTTCTAGTTTAATATGATGTCAGTATCTTCACTCTAGCTTTAAAACTGAGCCCACTACAAATTTGAATTTGCATTAACACCTTATTATCGCGTTAACTTTGACACAGCCCTAATCACAATCGCAATATATTGAATCGCAAACCCTGTATCATGATACGTATCGTATCGCTAAATTCTTGCCAATACACAGCCCTGGTGTTGATTCTATATTATTTCATCAATAATAAGTAATTTACTGATTACTGACTTAAAAGATGCATCCCCACCATTGAAGACACTACTGCAAAAAATAAACAAACAAACATTTGGGGATGCTTCCTTCTACATGATGTCATTGTTAAAACAGTCTACTCCATCTGGCTTCAGTTCCCAGCCTTACACACCCTGGTAACCGAGCCTTAAATTGCAGACACACAAACATGCAGTTAACAACAACTGAATCAGCGATTACTTGAGTTACCAAGGCCAAGATTTCTTTGTGACCGGCCACCTCCTTCAACCTCCCTGTGGTCACTGGGAGAAAAAAGTAAAGAGTGAAGAACTCCAAAGTTCTCACAGCGGTTGGAGCTGCATGCCAAGAGCTGTTGAACGAGTAATTAAATGGATTCGGGTGGGTGCTTAATCTCTGTTTTATTCAGCTGGCTGGATGTCGGGTTCTCCGCAGCCGTCAGCCTGATATATGGGCGTAGAGGAGAGGCCAAAGGAGTGGAGAGGGGATTTGTTGGCTAAACACCCATATAGTGAGAGGCCTTCCCACTTGCCTGGCTGGTTGTGTGACTGGATGGATGGATGGATGGATGGATGCAACAGCCGTTACTGTGAGAAAAATTCCTTGGCCTAACCAGCCAGGTTGAGGCACTGGGCCAACCCTAAGCCCAACACCAAGCCCGTCCAACCCGACGATCAGTGCAGCCAACAAAGCCCCCAAACACTTTAGGGCAAAGCAGACTTTATAACCTGATTCACCAGCCAGCTATTAGCCAGCACCTACATTTTTCTTGTTTGCAATTCACCACCCAGGAGAGGTTTAGAGAGGATGGAAGCAGGTTGTTGGATGAAAGGTTGAAAGGAAGAACGCAATGTATTTTTTTTCTTTTACGAGGGCCCACACCTGGAATAACAGGGACAAAGCAGTTCACATTTTCTCTGCCAGCAGCCTGAATCCATAACTCAAACTGCCAAGAAAGCAAAGGACCCTGGAGGTCCCTAAATCCCCAACTCCTCGCTCCTCCTCTTCATCCTCTTCTACCTCCTTCTCATCTGCTTTCTCCCTCCTATATCCCCTCCTTTCTCCTTCTGGTTCTCCTCACCCAATTTCAGTCGTGGCCGAGCCACAGCTGCGCCCCCTCAGTCGCGCTGGCTTTCGCTCCCATGCCACGGTCTGATCAAACGAACAGAGTGAGCCAAATCAAGAGCTAATCACCACCAATTGTCCAAATAACCTTTCCCGTGTGTGCTGGGGGAACGGTGGAGGGGGAGCTGGAGAAGGGAGAGGAGAGCGCCATACGGTATGCTAAGTAGAGGAGGTGAGGGGAAGGGAAGGAGGGGTGACCCTGGGACCACCTGTTTTTATGGAGCTGAGGCCCAGGCACTCAGCAGCGCCACATTATCCCTAATGACTCTCTGAGGTCCAGTGTTGACATTAGCTGCCTAGCTATCAGAGTCGGCATGTCCCATGGCTCTGTTTCAAAAAAACTGACAGAGGGAGGAAGAATTATGAGCAAAAACGCTCTAGTTCAGCATCAAAGTCCCACATTTTCCATCTCCCCTCCCATCAGAACAACTGCACTGGACAGATACATCGACAAGTATTTACTTCACATTTTAACATATAGCAAACATGTTGGGACTGCCATATGTGTAGGCCAAAAGATCATTACAACACACCATTACACCATTACAAAAATGCCAAAAGGTCAAGATGAATAAAACCCAATGTAACCTTAATGTTTATCATACTAACCACCAATTACCATTTTTGGGTTTACTGATAGTTGATTGCTCTTTGTGTTAAGTTTTTAACAAGTTTATTCTTCAACTTTAAAATGTTCCAGTACATCTGCAACCGATTCAGTTGTAATTAGGAATCTACTACACCTACTACGTTGTAAAAATGAAAGCCAAACTCAAAAGCAACATGTTCTAACACGTTGTAAAACCAAATGAATCGTCACGTTGTGAACACAAACAAAACAGCTTCTTTAGGTTTAGGCAACAAAAACACTTCGCTAAGTTAAGGGAACAACATTGTGTTTTGACTTAAAATAACTACGTTTCAAAAGTGAAAGTGAAACTTAACGCTTGTGAACACAAAGACAACTACACGTTGTTGGTTTCACACAGGTGCAAACCCCGGTCTCCCAGGTGAAAACCCGTGTTTTGTGTCCCATTCATTGCCTGCGACCTCCACGCAATATGGACTTTTGCTCCTGTCATAATTACTACGGTTGCTAGAGGTCGCTGTCCATCCATCCATCATGTAACCACTTATCCTATTCAGGGTTGCGGGGAGGTCACTGTCATCTTCTTTTAATCTTTCTTTTTTATTCCTTCTTTCCATTATCGACCGTGTGAATAGATGACAAAACCTCCTAGTGGGTGTAGAAGGGCCCTACTGACCCACATCTATGAGGCTCATAAACACTGATAATGCACATTTCATAACCTGATGACAATCTAATCGTCTGACATATTTTGGTCACAAAGAGCAACGTTTTTTGCCGACCTCCGCTAGTTTAACTTCTACCTTCCTGCAGTGATGTAGAAGTGTACTCCTAGGGTGTGTCGGTACACGGTGACATCACTGTTGGGTGTGGTTACAGTTGCAGTAGAGCATGCCTCTGACCACACCCAGGTGAAATAGAAACTCTTCAGCCAGAGGACAATTAATCACTGCCTTTTCAGCATGCTGTTAAATTACTCTTTAATAACCAAGTTTTAGAGATTAGAGATTAGATTATATATATATTGGTGTCGGTCAGAAGGTTACAGTATTGGTCGAGATCTAATCCAAGCTTTTTTCTCTCTGAATCCTGTATTTCTCTTTTGCATAATATCCACTCTCCACCTGTCTTTCTGTAATCCCTGTTCTGCCCCCTCTCAACCCTAGCACACCCTCCTCTAGTCGACCCTGTTGTCAAGTTGTGCGTCACTCGCTGGTATAAAGAGATAGTGGTGCTTAACCTCTGAAAAGTAGCGAGACAGCCGCAGGAATGCTCAAACTAAACTACTCCTACAGCTCCAGCTTCACGCTGAGTAGAAGCATCTGCTGTTCCTGGAACCGCAACTCTCCATATACCCACTTGTTCTATGTGTGAACGCCTTTCTCGCTCTCTCACTGCCCTCCTTTTCTGTTCCACTCAACTCTCTCTCCGCTCTTTCTCTTTCTCAGTGTTATCCTCTGTAACGCTCTCTCTCTCTCTCATTTGCTCCCTCACATCTCTTCATTATGTTAATCTCACCACTTCTCTGCTCCGGCTGACTTAAATGCAACTCCTTTTTCCTCCCCAAACATCGATTTCAGAGCAAGGGCGAGCGAAGAAGCTGATTTGGCCTCAGGCTTGTTTTTTGAATTATTTATCCCCCCATTACTGTATACATGACATGTAGACAGTTTGCCTATTTAGAGGCTGGAAAGAACTTCTCTTCCACTTTCACATTGAAGCTGACTCCGTTAACAGTTAATGCTCTAACAAGAATTCTCTTGAACAGCGTTTTTAGTGATTTTGCTTATTTAGTGTGACTTTAGGGCTTAGATTCACACAGAATACGCACACAGTCCTTTAAAAACAGTCACATTTTCTGGGTGGTTGGCTGCATTTCACCTCATGTGGCCTCCAGAAACTAATACTAAAAACCATAGCAACCAATCCAGTTGTTGCCGTAACATGCTGGTCTGTGCAACACTCCTCTCTGCCTCCACTCCCCCCCTGTGCTTCGATTTTATTGGACTCTAGTCGTACAGTGGAGGACAGTTTTTAAGCTTCAGCAGAGTCTCCGGTACAAAGACTGATTGACGTTATGGGACAAAACGTGGGATCTGTGGGCTCTCTGACTTTAACTCTCCCTCCTCCCCTCCTCCCCACGTCCCTCTACTAACTTTCCCTTTCATTTGAAGCAGTATCTAGAAAGCAGAAGAAGCAGCAGCAGCGCAGATGAGATGTGTTCATTTGTGCGTGTCAGACAGCATGGCATGAGGGTTTGACAAGTTGGACACTTCCAAACAAACAGGGCCTATTCTGCAAGGCTGGCTCTGAAGGAGTGTGTGTGAGATAGAAAGAGAGAGATTGTAACTAGCTCAGAACAACAGGCTAATGCTTCTTTCCGTCACTTACTGTTTGTCTTGTCTTTTCTTGATGCACACTCTCGGTTAAGACACGCACACACACACCCTACCAGTGTGTAGTTCACTTTCCCAGGCTCAGTCTGAGGACATCGTGTCTCTGTGAGGAACGTCTTTCCTGCCTCAACTGTCTTCTGAGTTCTGAGCTTACAGAAGAAAATAACATTACTCATCTTTAAAATAATCTCTTTTAGAGAAAGTATAAGAGTTACGATTGAATAAAACAAATGAACAAAGAAACCAGGCATCCCAGTCTGCTCGTTAGAGTCCAGCTGGGTGAAAGGGTCAAGTGAACAAACGGAGCACAAAAATCCACATCTTCTCCGAGGCAGAGCATCGACTTAGATCTCCTGAAGGTGACCATGGGATAGAGAGGTGTTTATAGAATAGCTTGAGGTTTTGGGAAATGTTTGAAAGTCAGATGTGAAGGTTGACCCCACTCTTATACTTGTCCAACTAATATAGAGATACAACCTGCAGCTGGTTAGTTTAGCTTAGCATAAAGACTGGAAACAGGAAGAAACAGCTAGCCGTGCAACCACGTGTTACCATGTGGGATGTAGCTTGATTGGGCTGCAGCTAATTGAGGAATTTTAATTAATCTATTTCCTTTCATTCTTTATTATAAAACATTTCTTTTATAAATTAGTTGTTCACTATAAACCCTTAGTTTGTACACAGCCCACATTGTCAGCTCAAATTTTCAAAGCACCTTTCCCCATTAGTTAACTTGCTAGTTAACTCACCACATGGCACATTTCACATTGTATGTGTTTGACAAATGAATGGATTATGTCTGTTTGTATATCTATCTGCATGTGACATGGTAAATACAGCCTGAGCAAATAGCCCCTATATTTCCATTTTATTCCGGTCATTTCTTGGTAATTCCCATAAATTCATGTTAATTCCCATGGAAGGTTTACACCTTGAATATTCATGGAACACACAGTCAGGAGGACTCGGAGTAAATTACTAACTTAAGTTAAAGTTTCCAATGACAACAACAGGGCTTGGGAGAAAGAAACAAGGTGATATTTTGGCTCATCTAGATTGACTAAAATGTCAGCAGTTTTCATGACTAAAACTATACTAAGATAGTTATGGTTTTCTTTGACTAAGATGAGACTAAAATGCTCAGACTTTTAGTCAACTAAAACTTGACTTAAAAAAAATGCAGGATGAGGTTGACGATGAGATATGATAAAAACTGACAAGGACATTTGATGAAGGAGTAATATTAAATAAAAAAAATAGCTGACAAAATTAATTAACATTAATGCTGATCCATATCCATATCTAATCCAAACCAGTCTAAAGATGGTTGTCTTTGATGCCTGCAGCTCAGTGAAATAGCCTTTATTTAGAAAACAAATAAGTCAAAAGTCAAGTCAAGTCAAAGTTTATTAAAGCCCAATATCACAAAGCATGCCTTAAAGGGCTGTACATAAAAAACAGCAATGTGCAACATTAGCAAAGCACACAAAAACGTATATAGGTGATATAATCTACATGTAAAGCATTACAAACGGAGAAGTTAGACACAATATATAGAATAAAAACAACAGCAACATTAGCAAAATATACAAAAATGTACAAAATTTGAAGTTGGATTAGTAAATAGACCTTTAGTTGCAGTAGATGTGCTGGCATTTCTTCACAGTGCTGCATTTGAAAACAGTTTGACCACCTTTGAGAACGCTCAAAGTCAATTTTTGTTTGTGGCACTGCTGGCTTTATACCAGTTTCAGCATTGGCATGCACTCTTGTTATTTTGACCTGTGTCTACACTTTGGTTGATGACTCACTATAGTGAAGACAGTGCTGACAGTGTTGACTTTTGTACGTCCTTGTCTCTCTTTACTTGTCATTTTCTTTCTTTGTTACTTTCTTGTCTGTCTTTTTACTCAAACTCACCTGAACAAAAATAGATTCACCAAAATTGTTCCTGATTGATTGTTCCTGTACCTAATCTTTGTTGGGAAGTTTGGTAAATTAATTCCATTTGTCCTGAAATGTATAATTTTGGCAAAATTTAGATTTTTTTATCGATTTAATGATAAATAACAGGTAATTGATTATTCATGAGAAAGTTTCACAGTGAGACATAAATGGACTAAATTCAGCGGAATACAAATAGACCAGATTTAGCAGATTGATCCAGTCCCATCCGATGTGACACAGACTGACGGAGGCTATCTGAATTTTAAAACTCTCTTTTATTGAAAATCCCTTTAATGCAAAGATAAAGTGTTTTAAATTTAACTCTCCTACAATGAATTCCAAACACATGCTAAAACTTTTAAATCACCTTCTTTTCCTCTTATAAATTGCCTGCCTGGAGCCCGGTGGCCGTGTTGCTGCTCGCAGCTATAATCTATTCCCATTATGTGGGGAGGAGGGAAAGTTTGAATGGTTCTAATCAACTTGTCATCATTTCACACTTGCCAGGTAAAAATGAATGCTCATGAAAAGAAATCGCATCAGCAGGGAAATAAGGAAAAATTGAAATCAGAATAGTTGATGACAACTAATGACCACAGAGAGCGACCGCCGCCAACTTCAACAGACGGGTGCGATGACACTCTGGCCAAAGTACTGCGGCCACTCAAATCTGTAGGAAATGAATGTTGATTATGTTGTTTTAGTCAACCAGATTATACATACTGTATGATGTCTAAATATACTTGAAGTCCTGCGGTGTTGCCAACGTCTTTTTTTGCCCCATGAATGTAGCATTTATTGAAGTACAAGAAATAAGAAAAGAAAGCAACCACTTCAGACCGTATTACCTTTCCGTTCCAAGATGCTTCCCACATTTACAGACGTTAAAGGTTTGAAAGTAAAAATTTGGCAGTTTACCACAAACCTGCCAACAAAGCACGGGGGAATCCCGGCACCTAAAAAAATCAAGGGGTGAAATTCTGCCAAGAAAAAGATAGAGAGCGGAATCCAAAAAAGGAATTATCCAATTTGTTGAAGCTTTTTGATTTATTGCCGCTCGTGCTTGCCAACACAATGTTTTGATATTTATACTGTTATGCTTTTATAATTTGGACACCATTATCCTTTAAAATGTGGAATGCTTTACCATAAATAATATTGACAAGTCGTTCTAGTGATTTCATTAACCACGCCAGCCAGCTTTGATCCAACAAACAAGTTTTGTGCTGAAGACCGGGGTCGACTTTGGACTCACTTTGCTAAAACGTGTCACAGTCTCCATCCAGTTCCATGCTGGGATAAAGATAAAGGCCATTACCACCAGTCTGTCAGCTCAGAGGCTCAGAGGTCATGAGAAGAATTCACTGATATCAACTCCGAGCTGGTGGACTGAACAGCTGCTCTGCTCCCTGCCAGGTGTCTATCAGGATAGTTTGGCCCTCCTCTGTTTATTCCTCCCACTGCGTCCCTCTGTCGTCGTATTCATCTCTTTGTCTCTGTGTCTTTTCGAGTTTCTGCCTTTTTTTCTTTCATCTTTGTTGTTTGTTGTTGTTTTCTTTTGCCTTCTTCTTCTTCTTCTTTTACCAGTCTCTAAAAAATGTCTTTGATTTAAGAGTGCTTGGTACCCTTTGTCCTACCCACTGTTTCGGTCTTGAGATTTGAAATTTTGAAAGTTGCTAGTAAACAATTAAAGGGGACATATCATGAAAAACATTTTCAGCCCTTGTGCACATACATTTGGGGATCTGGAGCAGTGGGCAACCTCCGGGTCTTAGTTGTCTGTGTTTTCGTCTTAGAACTTTAACCCTTTCACATTGCGTTTTCAGTTCATGAAAGTTAATTAGAACATTTTTGGTTGCCTGAAAATGTGTTATTCAGCGTTTGGTTGTACTTAGCAGCCTCTAGTGTCACTTCTGGTTGCAAAAAAACAAGATGGCAACAGCAAAAATGCTGAACTCGAGTCTTCAAAACAGCAGTCCACAAACCAATGGGTGACATTGCAGTGACTACGTCCACTTCTTATATACAGTCTATCATCTGGAGTGCCTACCAACCAGAAAACATGTGATTCAACAAGCCATTCAGATTTGGCTCATGTCACATGCAGGCTAATTCGAATATATCGGCCACAGCTTGAGAGCTACCTTTGAAAAGGTGCACCATAGTTTTCTCGCAAGCCAATCAGAGCAGACTGGGCTTTTTCAGGAGGGGGGCTTAAAGAGACAGGTGCTAAAACGGAGCATTTCAGACAGAGGGTGAAAACAGGTATATTCATACAGACAGTATGAGAAAAATTATGTTTCTTTGGGACATTAAAGCATGTAAACATGTTCTAGTAGAAATCCAAAATACAAATATGAACCTGGAAATGAGCATGATATGTCCCCTTTAAAATACGAATTCAGTAATTTCAGTCAGAGAATGGAAAATCTAACAAGAGTTTTGCTGTTGTACAGTATGTCCCAGTCTTTAGCTTTAACAGTGCAAAAAAGTAGAAATACAAAATATACACGTACATATATATTTGAAGCTTAAGGTTAGCTGCGTTCATACAGATTTCCAGTAGTCGCGTAGCAACTGCAGCAGCAACAACATTTCACGAAAACATCTGTTTAATATTTCTATCCAAAGAGATGCCCGGTGGACAGGAGGCCTGACCTCTGTTTGAGCCGCAGCGATGTGCGAGCTGTGGGACACGTTAGCTTGCTTTAAGACAGGGGACGACTTTCAAGGGCAGATGCCACACGCTGCTTTTTACACAGCCAGATGATTCCTACTGATTCTCAGTGACGAGGCTTGCACTTACTCACACATATACTGCATACACGTATAGTATACAAATGCAAAACTTAAAATTCACACAACGTCTCTCTCTTTCTTCTTCTGACTCACTCAATTGTGTTTGTACGTGCTGTTTGTCTGAGATTTTCCATTTCTACCTGTCATCCTCTTCATATTGTGCTCCTTTCTTACATCCTGTTTCTCATTTTTTATCTTTGATATAAAAGTATAAAGAAGTCATGTTTCTTTTTTCCTCTGCTCTGTCCTCTCTGTGCGTCTGCCACAGTGACACCTGTCTCTTGCGTAAGCATCAAAGACTTGACAAAATAAAACACGTCCTATGAAATTGTAGGTTATCTGGAGTGTTAGCAGAATAGGTGGAATTCTCACTATACGTGCAAATAATACTTTTACCGACGACTAGAGTACATAAAATACTTAATCCACCTACCAATGGCTAGAAAGCAGCGATGACTTACTCCTTCCTATTCCACATTTGAAAGCAAAAAAACACAAGCTATAATCTGTCATTATCCGTCATATGTTTTTACAATTGATGTCTTAAACAAGAAGACTTTACTGGCTCATCCTTCAAACTTATTATCACTGTTTCGTCAGATGAGAAATTGGTGTAAAGGTTGTCACTACCTGAACTAATTGGTAGAAATAATATACTTGAATGCTGCTCCGTGCTACTGACAAATGCACTAGTATAATCATTACACATTTTCCGATGTGCTTCTTCAGCCTATGAAACCCCTCTGGATGATATTTGCTTCGCAGTGCAGACAGTAAATGTGGATGGTGGGTGTCTGCTGCACCTGTTCCTACATGAGTAGAACTCTTAGTGCAGCACCTTTTTTCCTTTTACAGTATCTACATTCTGCTAATTATTTTTTGCGTAAAGGCCTACAAGAGGTGATAAATTGAAGTTATTGTTCTCCATAGTGTGCCTTCCGCACCAGCCTGCACAGGTGCTCCAAAGGTGCTGAACAGGCCTGGAGCAGAGTTTTCTGCCTTTTATACAATTCAGTCTCGCAGCTGAACACAGTAAAGCCTCTCTGCATGGGTTTCATTCTTCTTCTTTGTTCTTCTTTTTTTTTTTTATTTCCTCAAAGAGTGGGAACTCAAATGGTATAAATACTGTACTATATTCAACCTGGTCTCACAGGAAGGCGTATAAATAGCACAACATTATACGGATATTCCACATCATGAGGACGCATGTTATGCTTTTTGCGTGTCATTTGCACGCTGTTTTTCGGGTGTCTTTTGTGCACCACGCAACAAAACTATGGTAACGCCCGCAGTTAGATTAAGGCAACAAAATCACTTAGTTAGGTTTAGGTAAAACGTCATGGTTGGGCTTAAAATAAGTGCGTAAACTAAGTAAAATACGTATGCAAACAGCGTAACATAAGTACGGAAAACACGTCACTAAAAAACAAAACAAAACACCGGTCTCCTGTTTAAAAGTCGTGTGTTTGTTGGACCCATCCACCTCACCACCCGACCACCATAAGCGGTCTTTCTTGCTTTTTATCGTACGTCTCTTGCTCTGAGCGTAGCATATTTACTAGGGCTGTCAATCGATTAAAATATTAAATTGTGAATCGCACATTCTGTTCAAAATGTACCTTAAAGGGAGATTTGTCAAGTATTTAATACTCGTATTAACATGGGAGTGGCAAATATGCTGCTTTATGCAAATGTATGTTTATGTTTATTATTGGAAATCAATTAATAACACAAAACAATGACAAATATTGTCCAGAAACCCTCACAGGTACTGCATTTAGCGTAAAAATATGCTCAAATTCCAACATGGCAAACTGCAGCCCAACAGGCAACAACAGCTGTCAGTGTGTCAGTGTGCCGACTTGACTATGACTTGCCCCAAACTGCATGTGATTATCATAAAGTGGGCATGTCTGTAAAGGGGAGACTCGTGGGTACCCATAGAACCCATTTACATTCACATATCTTGAGGTCAGAGGTTCAAGGGACCCCTTTGAAAATGGCCATGGCAGTTTTTCTTCTCCAAAAGTTTTTAGCATTATTTAACCTCCTTCTCGACAAGCTAGTATGACATGGTTGGTACCTTAGATTTTTTAGTTTCATATAATGCCAGTATCTTCACTCTAGCTTTAAAACTGAGCCCGCTACTACCTAAAAATCTAAAGTTGCATTGATGCGTTAAAGAAATTAGTGGCGTTAAAACAAATTTGCATTAACGCGTTATTATCGCGTTAACTTTGACAGCCTTAATATTTATACTATATTTGGACAGACTACATGGCATACACATAACACACCAAACGCAAGAAAGGCGTTCTGACTGCACGTTAAATGCCTTGCGCATTATCGTGTCATTCATACGGCTTTTTGTGTGACGGGCTGCTGCATTCCAGTCTTCATCTGAAGGTACAGACGGGCAGTCTTATGCCGATACAGTATAATTTGCACACACACACCTCACGAAGCTCATATACAAAGACCTTTCGGAGAGCACAGATGGGACGAAGCGGTCTTAGATCCTAGTTCAGGTTTCATCTACCTACTGCTCAAAGGCATTGCTGTGTTGTGTAATGACACACAGTCACAAACCTTTGTAGTTTGTGTCCAAAGGCTGAAAGGAAGGGTCTCAGCATAACACTTCCACACTTTGGGTGGTACATCCATCCAGTGACGTGTTGCGGTTCTGGCCAGCTCTCCAGTTTCTCTCTCTCTCTCTGCCCACATACAGCAAAGAGCCACTTCACTTTCCCAGCTCTGATGACGGAAATGAAACACGCCTGGATCGTTTCATCCGGCAAGAGAGCGAGAAAAGATAGAAACGCAGCGCTTGGATGGGATGTCACTCGTGTGCATGCAGCTGCCCCTCTTAAAAAACAGCTCAGCTTCAATTTTATCGCATTTCAGTGCCCAGACAGCTGTCAAACGAATGACATGTTTTACATCCACCACAATTTGTACATTTTCATCAGCCTAAAATAGCTCATAAAGCCTCTGTTTTTTTATAGGCGGTTTCATTTCTGGCGTCTCCTTTTCTTTGGGTTGATCCGATGTTGCATCAGAAAATGATTGCCATGGGATTCCTATTAGGAGGGAGGAGGAAGAGAGTGACAAAAGGAGAGATATGAAGGATACAGAGGAGGAAAGAGAAACGGGAGAGGATGGTAAAGAGACATTAGGAGAGAAAGAGAGAGAGAGGATAAGATTTGTGAGGAGGAGGGAGGGCCGAGGGCCAGCGGAGTCAGAGATAAGAGGCTGCGAGAGTGATTGAAATAGGATTAGTGGAGACAGGCTCTGCATCCCCGGCCACAGCATCACAGTGTTAAACCTGTGCTTCACAGGGACTGCCTCTGTCACATCAAAGCCTCCCCAGGCCTGCCTGGCAGAGAGGCGAAGGGGCCACCAGCACGGTCATTCACACACACACACACACACACACACACACAACACATACATGAACAGGCTGATCACATTCTCCATCCGTCCTCCAATATGCCTCCATTATGGAGCAGGAAGCTGGCTCCTTCCACCTCGCCTTTTCATCTCGCTGCAGTGTCTTTGTGCTGTGTATTTGGACCGCGGAAAGGATGCATTGATGAGCCATCTTTAACATTTAATGAGGCAAGCGGTGATGAGCTGGCATTGAAAAGCTACTGTCTCCTGCTTCCCCAGAGTCCAAACAAAGTTTTAATGAGAACTTTCCCCCAATTTGTGCCAAAAGCACCGAGCTTTTTTAACTGCTTCCCAGACTGAAAGCATACAATATTTGTTACCTAAGTACTGAAGCAGAGGGGGGACACCTGTACGCAAATAAACAGGAACAAACATACTAGCTCCAGCTCCACTCTAACTAGCTTTGTTGGAGGGCGTGCCAAACTAGCCTGCTAGTTTCAGGTATTATGCAAGTGTGTTACTTGGTGACATCACCACGTTACAGAATAATAGGATGGACTTCAAACAAGGCGTTTCTGTCTCCCTTTGGTGTGGACTTTGGACTCTGTAACTTTGCAGACCTCTTACATGCACAAAAAAAATATATAACACACTAAAGGAAAGGGAAAGCACTAAAGCATAATAGGTCCTCTTTAAGACTAGGGATATCACGAGAACCAATACTTCGGTATCAAGTCGATACAAAAATTCTGAAAACGTAACAAGTGACTTTGCAAGTGACTAACAGTTGTCCTGGGTTCGATAGAAAATTCCCCTGATAATGTTACAATGTGAACAACTTATCCGTGTTGAAATCGGCAGGAGGAGAGGTAGTTAACGTTAGCCGTTAGCAGCCGGTGGGCAGCACAGTCCTGCTTGGCTAAATAACAGAGCTAATGGCTAACGTTAACGTTTTAATCAGTAAAAATTTGTATTGGGCAAAGGTAAATTATAACGTTATTATGATGTGTTCAAATGTAATCTCGTAGAATTTTAGGCGAGAATCTTGAGAAGGATCATCAGGGATTAATAATACATTTGCTAAAACCCGTATGCAAGTGGAAATAAAAGAGTGGATTTGGAAGTACGTGAGATTTATTGTTTTGCTTTTGTTTTTTAACTTGGTATCGAATTGGTAATGAGAATTGAGGACTCTCACTGGTATTGGTATCGACTACTAAATTTCCGTTATCGTGAGGTTACAATTTAAGACTACTCTATAGTTAAGTATTTTACTTGTATGGTCCTATTTGAGTGGTGTAGCTCAGTTAAAGAGAAGTGGTTATCATATGTTTCTACACATTTTTGAAAGTGTGTCCTGCCTAATATTTTAAAATATCACAATTTTTGAGTTTGTCAGTATCGCCCAGTGCTAATTAACGTCTGGTTATTCTGTTATATATCTTTATTACATATACCAGTTTTGAAGATTCTACTCGTATCACCAATTCTTGCTCCTATATCCAGTTTGTTTCTCAACAAACACTGAAATACTGCAGTAGCTAACCGATCTCTGCATGTTCTCTAATCAAATGAGCACTCACTGTTCCGTGTTCATCTTGTGTACTTGTGCTCGAGAGTGTCTCGATGTGATCAAACGTTGCGCCTAAGTTCTGAGCTGTTGCAGTAGATTATGGATCCCTATAGCTAAAATAGCCTGTTTATCTGCTGAAGAGAGACAATCCACTGATTGGTGAGTGCTGTCTCTCTCTCTCTGTGTGTGTGCATATTTGTATGTGTGTGTCTGTGTACTCACACGGTATCTGTATTTGTGTGTGTGTGTGAGCTGGTAGTTTTCCTCTCGGAGCTCATCAGTTCATATCCACCACCCACCCCACCGCAGCATGCAGTAAATAGAGTCTCCGCCACTCGTTGAGAAATGGCACAATTATCCCCTGCTGGTGAAATATGGGCCGGGATGCACCACTGCTTCTTCCCTACAGAATGTGTGTGTGAGTGTGTGTGTGTGTGTGCAGCAAACATCTCTCCTCTGCTCACTCATTTTGATGTGCGTTCAACACACAGGGAATTGTCTTCACTTACGCATTTATACGCAAACATACAGTATATGCATCACATACACAAGTGTAATTGTACAAGCAAGGTCACAGCTGCACACACGCTCACACATACACAAGTGCATGCAGTATATGCACACCTGCAGATTGGCACTCACACACACACACACATACTGTACTTACAGTGCTACAGTGCTCCTCGCCCTGCACACAATGCAGAATGTCTCAGTTTTAGCTGAGACAAGCAGATAGAATAACTCACTGTCAGTCAGTCAGTAAGGTCAATCTTTCAATTCCCAAAAATTCATAGCAACCCACTGTGCATGCAGAACGGTGGAATAAAGAAACGTAATACCTTTCAGTTTTTGCAGAGAACTACACTACAATGGGAATAGTGGACTTTTGTTGGACAATGTCAGCTTTTGTGTTGGGTTTCACAGACACATATACTACATCTTACACATAGTATGCATCTTATATCAGTGAAATAACTCAAAAAGTGACTAGAGTGACTATCAAAATAAAACCGGAAACAAAGTCCAAACAAACCCTAGGACCATGACACATCAGGCAGAAATATATATAGGCAAACAGCAGCAGTAGCATACTGTATATATGAAAATATAGCCCAGAAAGAAAACACCAATTAGAGGGTACCAGTAGCACCTCCCAGCATCCAAATTAAGGTCAATGAGCTCTTCTAGCTGTAAACAAGAATAACATATTTATGAACATCAAAATAATAAATTCATACATGTAGATACACATCATCGGAAGTCTGAAAACATCATTTTTCATGCACTGGTCATAACATGTTTCAGTAAAATAAACACCTAAATGTGTATTTGGATGTTTTCTTTCCACTAGTCTGAAAAGAAAACATCCAAAATACACATTTAGTTGTTTATTATAGTCCTTTGTCTATTTGCGTCGGTAGATTTCTCCTAAATTCATCAAAAGTTGGCACTAGATAATGCCTCATTGGCATAGTTAAACACAACATTTCAACTTGTAATACAAAAAATAATTGTCTTTATGTAAGTAATCAACTGCTGAAGTTTTATGGTGATATTAATTAGTTTAAAAAAATCCTCTGTTCACCTGTAGTGTCTTGCAAAATGTATGGGATTTTACAATACATAAGGCCATTTTCTCAAAATGAGTTTTTTTCTCATACTCAATTCTCCACTTCAGCAGCACTTTACACACACCAAACTTTCATTCCTATCTGTATTCTGAAGGTTTTTACGGAGGGATTTGTTCATATATCATTCATAGCCTGATTTATACAACATTTGAGTCCTAAAAACATGGTGAAAATGGATTTTTCTGTTGACACTATTTTCGGATTTATGAAATGATACAAATATGGATATCCAAAATCCCCTCTGTAAAAAACCTTTGACTTTAATATGTGAACAAAATGAAACAAGAATGCTGAACCTGGTTTCATCAAGTGTTCAGATTACTGTTCTGGAAATGTATGCAAATTAATTAGCACATATTTAATAAGATAATGACTCATTTGCATATTTAAACATAACATTTCATACAACTTGTAATACAAAAAATAATTTTCTTAATGTAAGTAATCAACTAGGGAAGTTTCATAGTGATATCTATTAGTTAAATTTTTTACCTTATTCACCGGTAATGTCTCCCCTTAAAGAACATTGTATTAGACCTAAAGATCCAAATACATAATAATTGCAAAAGTCTTAAAAAAAATATGGCAAAAACGTCAAAACAAATCACAAAAATGCAAATACCAAACAGATACCTAATAGACTATATCTTAAATGCCATTCTTGTTGTGTGTTTTATTTATAGAAAATTGCCAAAATGCAAGTAAACATGAATAATGTGTTCACGCTTTCAAGTGCTAATTAATAGCCAAAAGATGTTGCGTTGTCAAAGTATTGCCGTGCTGTTTGAAACCAGACTACAATAGAATAAATGAGTATTATTGTTATCTCACTGGTGGGAGGCTGGCCTTTTTGTTCATGGTGTCTTTTTCAGATGTGAAAGGAATTAATCAGAATTTAATATGTTGTACTGTATACTAATATAACAACTTCACTTTAAGGAATCGTCCGCTGTGCTCGTATGCTTTTAGACCTTTGGAAAATGTTCAGTGACTCGCTCAAATGTCAAAAGGGCTGCGCATTCACTTGAAGTCAGCCATAAACATAACGTTATTAACCTCAAGTGATTTCTCTTTCCAATGGCTTTTGACATTTGTGGGACTTTGCAAATTGCTAGTTGAAGCTAAATGGCAGAGCGTATGGAAATAAATAAGACATGTGCTTTAACCGCGGGATGGCGATGTTAGTGAGCTGCCCCGCCACTCAAAGGTCAAAAACACTCAATTTCATTCCTCTTGTCTTTACACAGGTATGGAAAAATAGTGTCAACCAAGGCCATTCTGGACAAGAACACCAACCAGTGCAAAGGTAAGTCATTACTTTGTCCATCTTGTACACCCACCTTGTTTTAGTGCACCAGCCATCACTCTCAGGACTGTGTCTTGTCACGGCGAACAGCAGCCCGGGCCGTAAATTTAGACGTCAGCCGAGGAAGCCCTGCGCCGTAAATCAGTGATTTAGCGAGGAGCTGGCTTAACGCCGCAGGAAGGCTCCGGGTAAACAACCTGCTCTTAGATGTCGCTGCCCTGGCTGCTCCAGAGGATAAGCAGGCGAGCAGCCACCGACTCAGCCACTCCCTGTCTCCTCTTCCATTTCCTGTTTGGTAATATGGAAGACTTTTGGTGTGATTCTATAAAAAGGTCCATTAGGGTCTGCACAGTAAATGGTGCGCACATGCAGCGGAGACATTAGTGGCTCATTTTGAACTCAGGCCACACACATTTACATGCTTGAACATACGCGCACACTCGACCAATTAGAGTCGTTAGTTGGGATTAGATTAGCTATTTGCTATCACTGTCACACTCACCTTCTTAGGCTCTATCTTCACTTCAGCCACCTGCCTCGCATGGCTGTAAATACATCTCACACACTTTTTTTTGTGTGCAATCAGTTGGTAATGATGAAGACCAACTTAGTCTTCAGTGAAGAAAGATGGAGAAAGAGAGAGAGAGAGAGGGGGTGAGGGGGAGAACGGAGCGATAGAGAGATGAGGGAGAAAAAAAAAGATTAGTGTGCTACTTGCCCCGAGGTGTCTGGCAGCACTGTTTAAGAGCTATTGAAGTTCCATCAATACTTTTAATTGCTTTTTGTGGTTTCCCGGGCTCTGAAGTGTGGCCTTTCAAGGTGAAGCCGCCTTCTTAACCCCGCTCCACACCACCTGAGTTTATCCTGCCAGGCATGCTCTGGGTCAAAACGTACCCTCTGCCTGTTAGAGGATGGAGGAAAAAAAAGGGTTGATTATCTCGACGGGTCTTTTTTTTTGTGATTCCTGCAGGCTATTAAAGACGAGACTGGATGCATGTTAGTAGGAAGGATGTATCTGCAGGTCGAAGGACAGAGCGCTGGGTAGGTCAAAGAGGAGAAAGACAGAGTTGAAGGAGTTGAGGCTGGAAAAAGAGAAACAAGACTCTGTCAAAACCGAGTATATGGCTGGATCGTGCGTGGTCAGTCTGTGAATTTGTGGCTAAATTGTTATATATATATAGTAAGTGGTCATGTCTATAATGTTAAAGTCAGCACTTCATGTCCACCAGGCCTGGTGAGGACACTAGGGGACGCGCTGCTCCACTCAACTGGACGCTCAAGCGGTGACGTACCCTCTTGTGGAATGCATCTGATTGGTCCCTGGTTTTCCGCTTGCCATTTCAAACAGGAAACAACATGGCGGCCTGCTCGTAAATCCCTGTAAACAACCCACCGAAATCTACTTCTGAAAACATTTTAGGAGAGAAATAGGCTACACCACTGCTGACTTGTTTCATTTTAGAACTAGATCACCTAGTTTGACAGCTTAGTCTAAGATTCGTGAGCCGAACGCGTCGTGCTGTACGGGCTAATTTGCATAAAGGACTGTTCCAAACTTTTTCATTTTGAAAGGGCAACGGCCAATGAGGAAACTCAAACACTCCGCTGACCAATCGTGTAACTTCATCACTCACTCAGTCATTAAGTGACAGACTTTTGCATTTGTAGGGCTGGCCCTCTGCAGTCCACTTGCGTAGCAGAACAAATCCAAAATCTTTAAGGTGGCCCTTCACATTGGGGCGGTGACATGGAGAAGTCGTTTGCTTGTGAACACTGTCGTAGCAGAAACACATTCTGTTCAAAGTTTAACAAATAAAAATAATCTTGGAGCTCTCGTCCCGCCAGTAAACAGCTCCAGAATGTGATCCTCCAGAATCTCCGGCTCCCTCCCAGCTCTCTCCCCCGGAGCCGCCATCTAGACGACATCAACCAATAGCAACGCATTATCACCATGCGGCACCCCTTTACGTCCCCATGCATGTAGATAAATGGTTGTGATTGGCCCTTCCGAATCCTGGACATGTTTCCGGGTTTAAAAGCGGCCATTCTTGCTGCCTTTCTAGCAACAACTTTGCATTTAAAAATCATACAATCAGACGATCAGTAGACGGAGATCTCTGATTGTCTGCTATCACAAGACTGAGATGAGGTAAAGCTCTTCCAATTTCCGTGATGGAAGAAAAATACACCGGGCTCGCTCACAGGTTATCCCTCTGATCTGAGTTACTGTATGCACAGCACAAAAAAGAAGTCAGCTCAGCTTAGCACTGTGTTGTGTGGGAGACAATGTTTCCCATAAGTCACCCTCCTGGAATGCAGCGCTGCTGAGATGCCAGAAAGCAAATGTAAGCAGACGTATTTTATGAGTGGGAAGGATAGTCCTGCTCTGTCTGCACCCAGTGAGAGAGAGAAAGAGCGAGAGAGAGAGAGAGAGATGGACGGAGGGGCGATGTGTAGAAAGAGGAAGTAAGAGTGTGAGGAGAAGGACTGAGTAACCTTGAAGAGAAAATGACAGTTCTTTAGTGTTTGAATGAAGTTCAGGAGAAGAGAAACGGCACAAAAACATAATTTCCGCTCGACATCTCTCCCCATACGTACGTATCTCACTATCTCCTGAGAGGTGAGCACATATCAAAGCATAAACGAGCCACGCAGGTGTACTGAAGCCCGATGGGCCGGCGTGCGTCTGCGCCTCCCGCTAACAAAGCGGAATCGACACATCGCCCTGATCTAGTCACGCATTGTTTGCAGTCATTTGACCCCCACGACCCTGACACTTGTTTAAATGTCAGGGCGGCGGCTTATCACTGCGGCGCCACCATCACACGGGGAGCATCCCTCTCCACCGGCCTCTTCTCCCGCTCCACCTCCTCTCCTCCCCCTTCGTGTTATTTGTGTTTAGTTCAGCTCAGTGAGCGCTCTGCCAAAAACAACGTGAGAGAAATGGGATAGAGGAGAGGTCAGGACCGGTCGTCTCTACGAGGGAGAAAGATCGACAATCAGCCCGTCGGAAAACAAAGACGGGAACATATCTCGTATTCGCTGGCTGACTTCTCTACCCTGCTTGTACTGTATATTTTCCCTCCCCTTCATTTTATTGATTCAAAAACTTTCGGTTTAGTTTGACTTTATATATTGTAAACACATTTTAATAATATGGTGCAATTATACCGTATACAATATATCCTTTATTTCGATTACTGGCAGTATATCATTTATTCTGCCGATAAGGTAGTAAGCTTATGAATAAAGATAATCTTCCAGCTCATGTGTGGGTTGCACGCTCTAGTACAGTATAGCCACCATTAGGCTGTGTTCACACTGACATGAGCACTCCATTGCATAAACACAGCGAGAGTGCAAACAATGCAGGGCTGCACAACAAAAAAAGGTTGAAACTGGCTCAACTTTTCCCACAATGCAATATGATGTCATCTGGCAAGGTTCTTCGTTGGCCACTCAGATTATGTACAAGCATACACTACTGGTAGATGTAACATGAATGGAGCAATACCTGGCAATCGCCTGCATAATATCTATTGTATTAAACCTCAGCGTTTTGGCATCAGCAAAATGTCAAACCATGATTTGTTGCATTGTAATAAGATGAAATACATCATTTATTAAAAAAAAAAAAAAATCCTAAACATATGAAATCACAGCAAAGATTTATCCGGGGAATATGCAATTAGTTAAAATGAAAATTTCTATATAGAGCACATGCTTTTTTAGACATTTAGATCCCATTTAGAGTATGGCTGCGTTCACACTGCAAGCAAAAGGTGGCCCAAAACAGATTTTTTTTTTCATATCTTATTTTTTTCATAACAGTGTGAACGGCACAAATCACATGGAATCTAATCTTGGGGGACATTTGTCACAATTCTGCGCTGTGAAGCCATTCATGTCACGATCCCACCACAACTAGCTCCGACTCTGCATCCACACTCACACACACCTCCACCTCCGTACAGAAGTAGCATCCATTGCTCCACAATAAGCCACAATTATAAATCTGTCTCTCTTTCTCTTCCTCATCTTTCTGCTCAAGAATTCGCTGGCGCCCGCTGCACTTCAACTTCTAAATGAAACCGTAGTAAAGGCTGACTTCAGTGACCTCCATGTTTACTTTTGTACGACAGCGTGTGACTTCTTTGTTATTGTCAGTTCATAACCGTGACCAGTTCACACTGGAATCTGATACTGACCACATTTAAAAACCAACGTGAACGTGAACAGCCAAGCAAAAAAGCAGATCTGAGCAATAAATCTGAATTTAGCACTAAGGCTTGCGGTGTATGCACTTATCCTAAGTGTTGTTTGATGACCATATTTCAACATCTAGAAGGTTTTACAGGAACTCCTGGACATATTTCTTGGTAAAAGCTGTACAAAAGCGGTTAGATCCTTTACATAAAACTACAGCGTTAGTGCACAGGTTTACAAGATATATGCCACCACAGCTTGTTTACTTGAGGCTACAACCCAAATTACCATATAGCTACCGTATGCATATGTGTATGTTCATGTAGCTATATACTTGATGCAGTATTTCACTCTTTAGTGCGTAAATGTTAAATGTCGACGACTGCCTTATAGCAGAAGTGTTTTATTCGTTGTGTCGATAAAAACACCTATAAAAAGAAAAAAAAAGAATGAAATAGAATATGAGAGAGATGATGGGAAGGTATGTGAGATGGAGTAGTGAGCGTGGGAGTGTAGGCCATCTGTTGTGGAAGAGCAGAAAAGCAGCGATGACGCTTTCTGTGCTTACAGGTCAGGTGTTAGGGAAAACGCGTATTTTAGTGTGCACGTAAAACATAAACTAACACAGGCACGGCGCCTACGCTCCAACACAAACACACCATACATCTGTCCATACATTCGCCCTCAGCGGACGAGTGTGTGCGAGCGCTGCAGAGGCCCCTGTTTGAAGTACCACATCACAAAAAAAAAAACTACACACCAAGACCATGTAATACACCTCTCCCACGCACTCCAACACAAAAGGGCACTCACACACACACACACACACACACACACACACACACACACACACAAAGACTAATCGTACCCCCGCACGCACTCCCCATCCATCTGCCTGAGGTGTGCTTCGGCTCTTGCGGCGGCAGCGGCCATGCAACAGATCTATCAATCCTCTTCCTAACATCACAGCGTGTGTGCCTGCCTGCCTGTCTGCCTTTTCTGGCCGCTCTCCTCCACCACCACCACCACCACCGCACCACGCAGGCCTTTCAATGAGCCTCTCTATCTTCCCAGCGCTGACTCACTCCCTCGCTCCCTACCTTACTCTATGACACACAAGCTCCCAGGCACACATCTTCCAAGGGTACACAACAGTCACATACAAACTGCCGATAAACACACACATACACACACATGCTTTGGATGAAGCCCAGTTCAGAGAGAAATGCTAACAGGAAGTTGTGAAAGGGCTTAAGGGCTGTCGAGCGCTGTGGGTAAGAGGAGGCATTCAGCTCTTCATCTCTCTTTCTCTCCTCCGCACTCTCCTTCCCTTTTTTGTCTCCCGTTTTTCTCCCTCCATCTCATACACCGTCTATCTATATTATCCCTCCCTGCACTTTCACATTTACTGTAAAGAAATACGGCAGAGATTTGGGGTTTGCATCACAGACGGAGAAGGGGGATTGAGAATGGCAGAGGGAGAGAGAAAAAGGATAGATTGTGGGGAACCCAAAACCGCTCATTTGCCATCCGTGCCCACAAGGGCCTCTTAAAAAAAAGGCAGCGGCTGCATTTGAAATAAAGCAGGGCTGACCGAATGGAGACATTTTATTTTTTCCTGCCAAAGCCCCGAGGCAGAGGAAATGACCTCAGCCCCTTTAAAGGACCTCTGTTTCCTCCTCCGCCTCCTCCGCCGCCGGGAGATAAGGCTGCGTCGAGATTCACCGGCCCGACCGGCTGCTCTGCCGCGGCGACGGACCACCGCACTGACTGGTGGCAGATAGATGAGATGAGGAGATAGTCTCTCGTGGCTGTGTGTTTGTTGTTGTTCGTCGCTTTCGCCCCTGTAACTCGCCATCCATTTTGTATGAGGATGTTAAAAACTCACAAGGGCATTACATAAGCTTCGCATCTTGAAAGAATCACTGTCGCCTTTCCTCCATTATGTGGGTGACTTGATGTAAAACAGACTAACTTCCTATTTTGTCCCAGCAAATTCAAATCATGTTTGAAGTATCCAAACATGTGGTTGTAAAGATTAAAGTATGTTTGATTGAATATCCGAAAAAGAATGTAGTTGAATGAATGAATGAATGTGCAGCAGGATGTCCTTGCATACTTGTGAATACTGAATCAATTTGTCCTATCTGGGCTGCATATGCAGCCTCCGTATGGTGCAATTTAAAAGCCTGTCAGAAAGCTTGACCATTACAATGTGAAACATCCCGTGCCCTTACCACAGGATCGGCCTAATGGAGAAATATAGGCCATGTTACATTCTATAAAAGCAGATTTATTGCTGCATCAGTGCCTGATTGGAGTATTGCATGACTCCGAGAATGAGGGCTATTGATGAATGAGGTGACGCTCTCCAAAAAGGCCTGTTTTTCATTGTCATGTACATGTGTATCTGTGTATTTGGGTTGGGGGTTGGGAAGGAGGGGCAGAAAAAAGCAGAGAGTGCTTTTTGAATCCGTTATTGGTTTCTCATTAGAGGGCTGAGATATAAACATTTGTCTATGTTGTACACGGTGCCGGCGCAATTAAGGATTCTCTTTGCCGCCCCCTCTGCCCTTTGAAAGTGAATTATGTGCAGATGAGAATCTCGACTGAAATGTGGCCAACGGCGGACCTTTTCCAAATGCCTCGGCTCCCCTGAAAGCCGTTCCAGAAAGAGGCGAGTTCGGCTGGAGGAGCGAGAGAGAGAGAGGGGAGAGAAAGAAAAACGGGTGCCGTTTCCTGCTTGCATTGCGTATTAATGACTCTAATTAGCAATAGCTGAGGGATAAGCGCATTGATTTGGACGGCTTCAGCATGCAGAACCTTGTTGGATAACACCCGCAGCCTTTGTTAGCATCGCATGCACACACAAATACACACAAATTCCTTATCCCTCCTTTATTCCCCCCCAACTTGGCTGTTGACCAAGTAGGCATCTGATTGGCCAAGTGTGTTGTAAATAGAAGCAGCCGGGGCCATCAGCGCTGCATTCCTTGACCTTTTGTACCCTCCCCTCCACTTCCTGTGCTGTTTCTTGCATGCAGTGTGGTCATCGTCCGTACATGTGTGTGTGTGTGTGCGGTGGAGGTCGTGGCGAGGTGAAACCCGGGGGCCACCACAGAATCACAGATCAAAATAGACGAAGGTTTCCCAAGAGCATTTTCGCACGTAGATTCAAGGAATTTGTTCATTTCTGCCATGTTATTGTTGACTGTCTGTCTTCTGGATCCAAACAAAGACAGAAAAGATCTGTAATAAACTTTGACAAAGTACAAACAGACTCTTGGGAAATATCCGTTGCAGATGTTTGTCGCCACCGTGGCTTTCTTCTCCAGTCATTGGCTCTATTTTACGACACATCCCAGAGTTCCCTCCCTTCCTTGTCTTGTTTGTTGACAAATGCCTCAGAGGTTACTGGTGGAAGGTGAGGGGGCGTACCTCCAGTCATATCTTATCCTGGACCTAACCCGTGGACGGCAGAGGGAACCACAGCCATCCGCTGACCTGCCAAGGCCCTCGCCCCTCGCACATCCCCTGACTAATGATCATACCCTTGATTGGTTAAGGAAGGCATTAATCATAACTGCAACGGAGAGGAAGGCTAGCTGGGGGCGGCCGGGCCGTTCCTCATGAATGACTAACGGATGCAAGAGAAAAGAAATGCGCCTGCGTAGCTACTCAGAGGAACGGGACACTTTGTCTTTGTCCAGATTTTAATGTTGGGAGATTTTCCTCCGTGTTCCGAGGGGTGCTTGATTTTCATCGATCCGGCTTTTGTTCAAATATTTAACCTGTCCTCTCGTCTCGCTGGTGGCGCTCTCAGGCCAGGTACCTGACGTGATGACATTGCTTATTACGATCTGCCGCTCCAAGGGGGGAAGGAGGGGTAACGTGGTGGCGCAGAAGGTGGCATCCAGCCTGAATACTTAAAGAGGACCTACTATGCTCATTTTCAGGTTCATACTTGTATTTTGGACTTCTGCTAGAACATTTACATGCTATCACACAAACACACTCCCGAATAGCCCAGTCTGCTCCGATTGGTCAGCTGGCCTACTGTTGTGATTGATTGGTCAACCAAATCAAACTTTTCGCTCCAGCTAAGTTCTAATTAGTTTTGTTTAATGGCGTGTCAAACTAGCCGTCATGCAAATATGTTACTTAGTGACATCACCACGTTACGGAAGAAAAGGCGGGACTCCAGGCAGTTCAGGAGCAGTGTTTCTGTGGGGAGAGTAACTCCCTTTGGCATGGATTTGGGGTTTTGTAACTTTTATACATTTACATGCACAAAAAAAACGATATAACACTAAAGGAAAGGGAAAAAGCACAAAAGCATAATAGGTCCTCTTTAAGGTAGTAATCGCCAGGTATAGTTGGGAGTGCATGTATTTTAAGATACTCTATAGGTGAAGTGTGAGACAAGGACTGCACCTGCTCTTCTTTGTGTAACATGTGCTTATACTGCTTGTGGCATTTTCACATCAACGGTTGCCATAATGAGCAGCTTTTCAAGGTTCTTTCATTCTAACCTGAGCCAGTGTGCAACTGTGGATGCAGTATGAATATATAGTATGTTAACATGCGTCGTTGTGTAGTGCCATGTGTGTGACGTGCTGATTTGCGTACGAGTGTTTAAGTGTGTGTGTGTGTTGTTTGAGATATCCGTGTGGGGGCTCTGTACAGCCACTCAGTGTTTTTGCCACGGGTCTCGTTTTAACAACCTCTTGACAAGTAATTAACACCCTTCAGGTCCCAGACCTTTCATGAGCGCTCTTCACATGTTGTACCAAACACATCGGCTTTTGCTATTAAGCCAGCGAGCTGATGGAGTTACCAGGGAACTGAGCAGTGATGTTATTTACAGATCTGAATGAAGAGCCCATATCTGCACAGTTTAGGAGTTTTTGTTCTGCCACTTTAAATCCGTGAATGTCAGCAACGACTTCTTTAAACGTGTGAATATTTTATTTTTGAATACCTCTTCAGGTCTGAGAAGATAATCTTGTAATGCTAGAAGTCTTCTGAAACCAGACTCCATTCGTCTTGATGCCTTTTTTTAACATCACGGCGTGGATTTTAACATAACTTAAGACTTCTTCTAACACACACATATTTTAAATAACGTCTCAACTGTCGTGCTGAATTTATAGCTGAAAGAGTAGTAGAAGCCATATGGCGCTATGCTATAGCTGAGTGTGAATAGATGTGAATTAATTAAGGCACAAAGGAAGGAGGGAAGAAAAATGATGATGAGTAAAAATGAAGAAAGGAATGCTGAGATGGAGAGGAGATCATTATGGTGAACCCATATGTTGAGATACTTTAATATTCGACCTGTGAAAATGTTAATCTAACACAGCGTTTCACATTTCATCCTTGCTTCAGACGGTGTTGCCAGAATAGCTTCATGGTGACACTTCAGGGATGCATGAATGTTAAACAGTTACGTGCATCTAATCTTTTTTTGCAACTCGTCAGTGGTTCCCAACCTGGGGTCCGGGCCCCCCTTAGAGGGACGCCAAAGATCACAGGGGGGACGCCAGGATTTGTCTGCTCTGAAGTTGTCAAAATTTGATTTGTACATGTATACTTAAAATCGTAATAACACACTTACTGGATAATTCTACAAAAGTATTTTTTGCTGCTTTTAACTACGGACAAGCATGTGATTAATTGATTGGCAGCCCTAGTTTAAACCCATTATTTCTGCACAGAATAAAGATAAAGATCAGACTCCACTAATATTATTAGTATTATATTATTAGTAGAAAGAAAATCATTTCCAAAATTCACAACATGTTTTTATCTAACAAAATATTCTGCTCCAATCCATGTTTGTTGGCGTTTAGCCTTTCAAAAACAACCTTTTCACTGCGGTCAAAAACTGTTTGCTCTCTGGCCCACCGCACAACGAGGGAGGCACTGACGAGACTGACTTTCTCAAATTGAGGTCGAGGATTTGTAATTTATTCTAGGGTGATGACGTCAGAAAATATGGGGAGGTCTCAGCTCTTCTTAGATACAAGTAGGGGAGCTTCAAGGAAAATAGGTTGGGAACCTCTGGTGTAGCTGCCTCACTGTCATACCAAACTCATCTATAACATTTGCACAGATATTGGATGAGGAATTAGTTTTTTCAACCTCCTGTTCAGTTTGTCTTCGGCACAATGAGCTGCCAGTGGCCCCCGTTGGCCCTAAGCCCTGGCTCTTTGCCCTCTGCAGATCCCGACTGCAGCTCTCTGACAAGGACACTCCCTACACCTACGAGAGAAGATGACAAGAAATACAATACAGCCAATAGGCTGGCTGCTTCAGCCCTAAGACGAATGCCTTAGCTATAAATCTATGTTGCAAGGGTTGATAAGTTAATTGCCTGTAGCGCTATCTCCTCGTCTGTGTCTAACATAGAAGAGCCCTCTGCGAGAGTTATTTTACAACAAATTGTGTCTTCTCCGAGCGCGAGGCAGGCAAGACGGTGACACTGGACAAATAAATTAGGGATCTTTATTTTGAGTCGTTCCAAGAGCTGCATGAAAACAATTTTGGTTTGCATGCTTTTGCTAATCTCCCCCAATGTGTTTTAGCTTCTTTTGTGCAGAAACGCTGTGGATTTGGAGCTGTATTTGCAGCTGGAAAACAGAGTTGTTTATTTTATAGGACGTCAGATGTAGATGAGGCTGTAGTAGTATTGGGCAAGTGTTGCTGTTTGACTTGTCACTTCTCTGTGGTGTTAATAACATGACGACAGTGATGTGGTCTGAAGTCTCTTTCCCAAAGCTAACACTTTAATATGCAATGTTAAACAAAAAAAATATGCGTTGCAGATGTTTCTCGGTGGGATCTTTCAGACCGAAAGATAGATTTATGATCCTCCCGTGTCTACTCACGTACCCTCACATGCACACACACAAACAACAAAGTTGGAGGTCACACACACACACACACAAATATTTGTACACACCCATTCAACAAACACACATTCACAAACACACCACCACCGCGTGGTTTAGTGGAGGGCAGCCACAAAATGTATCATCAGTCACCCGCTGGTGGTGCAGGATAAATGGAGGAGGACAGAGGAATGCAGTGTCCCAGTGAGGATGCCCTCCTCTGGGTTTGGAGTGTGACCAAGGCGGTCTTGACTCGGCCGCAGTTAGTCATGGATGCCATCTCACTATTTAACCTCCACACCCCACCCTCAGTGTTTGCACAGCACACCGCAGCCTTCACAAAACCACAACCCACCCTCCCTGCAGGGCAGAAAGGTGGTCAAACCCCCAAATTGACCAAAGACATCTATAAATGAACACTCAATAAAATATTTCCACAGCTTCTTTTCATTCATGTATGTAAGTATTATTTCTGAATTGATTCTATAAGGATAAAACTTTTTTTTTTTCTCTCTTAATGACGACATAGAGCAATTATTTTATTTAATAATCAATTCATGTATTTTTTTACATGATTTACCATTTAATCAGTGAGTCTAATAAAGTTCAGAAAATACAGAAAATTACTCATCACAATTCAGATTGTTATTTTTGTCCAATTTACACCCCAAAATCTAAATATATTCAATTTTCACTGATATAAAAAAAAGGAAAAACAGCCCTAAAAACTTCACTAGTGCTGAAACAATTAATTGATTGATAAAATAAAATAATAATCATCAACTGTTTTATTAATCAAGTAATTATTTTTGACATTTATCACAGGAAAAAAAATTAATATTTGCTGGTTCAAGTTTCGCAAATGTGAGAATTCTGTGCTTTTCTTTGTTTTATATCACGGTAAAACTGAATACCTTTGGGTTTTGGACTCAGTTTCAATCACCTCAGGCTCTTAAAACTTGTTTTTCACTCTTTTCTGACAGTTTATAGACTAAATTATTTAAATGATCAACAAATTAATTGTTACTGCAGCCCTCAACCTCCTATTTGAGATGCAGGAACCACTGAATATTTTTTTTTTTGTCCATAATAAGTAACACACATACACAGTTACTCAATTCTCAAAATAAATACTACTGTACATGCAGTATTCACTGGCAAATATAGCTAAATATAGCAAATATAAAAAAGTAGAAGTCCCACATCTGCACATAATGTAAGCTGGAACGTGATGCGGCACTACAGCTGTACCATGAATCATAAGAATCATATTACAAGCATTGTTATGCATATTTGTCAATGGTGTGGCACATCTATCTCCTCCATTAACCATAATTACTTTTCTACATGCAAACTAAGAATTAACATACGTGTAACCGCGATGATTAATCACCCGTGTGCAACAGCAGCTTCAGACCTCCTCTTGATGACTCACAAGGACGTAAACAATTACACTGTTTGCCTCGCGCGCCATTGTAATGCTCCGCGACTTGTCGTTGATTCATTATTCATACTTAGGGCATTATCATTCCATTGTATGCTGTGCAAAATGGGATCATTAGCGCCGAATATTAGAATGTGAAAAATGGAAATATTGGGGGGAAAATGGTGGTGGATATAGTGGGTAGGAAAACCCCAAACAATCCCCACTATTAGCAGATAAAAAATGGTAATTTCCCCAGAAGTAATTAGGATTAGCATAATTTGACGGCGCATGAATGATGCATGGATGATTGATACGTCGATACACGTGCTGTAATGAGTCCCTTATCTCCGCTCTCCGCTGAAGACTTTTGTGTGGAGCGTAGCCTCGAGGTGGCATCATCTACTGTAGCTCTGCACCTCCGCAGGGGAGCACCCAGCCTCATACGAGCACAGTCACTGGGGCGGCAGTAGAGTAGAAGCACTGGTAGCGTAGCACCATCCTGTAGTAGCTGATTGAAGATGGTCTGTTTTATCTTGACAGGCACCCTGTTAGAGCCAGACCAGGAAATATGATATGGCAGCTCATGTTCTCTTTATTCCTCTCAGAGAGACAGTCTGTGTGTCTGTACATACAGTGTGTGTGTGTGTGGATATACTGTACTGTGTGCATCGTGTGCACATGATTAGTGTGCAGCCGCACACCATTATCAGCAGCCACGTATGCAGTCAGTCACACTGAGCTGCTTTTAAGTGACAGCAATCGATTGGATGTTTGTGTTGTTGTAGAGGCTTCAAAGCAACACCTTGCCCTCTGCATCCCACTTAAGATGGTAACTCCAGAGTGCCCGCATTGAAGACAGTGGGAGTACAGCATGTACTTGGCTTCAGAAACACATTTCTTCTGTGTGTAGGTGTGTGTACGCGTTGTTTAAATGTGCAAGATGCAACCTGGTACCTGGTGATTCTGTACACACTTTATAAAGTATACAAACCTGAACTTAGTGTTCCCTGCTAGAAAGTAAAACATCCAAATGACCTCCTCCTGGTGGGAGTGATATCTTATCAATCCCAGTGTATCTTAGAGAGGAAATGGGATGTTTTAAATTCAGAAAAATGTGCTGCTACTGGATAAATCATGTTTTTGCATCAAATAGTTCTTCTATGTTCAGCACAACGAGTATTCAGTGCTCTACTCGTCTTTTCAACACATGACTTACCACAAGGGGCAAGTGATAAGAAAAAAGGACAGACCTAGTGTGACATGAAATAATTCCTTTTATAGGGATCTCTTTACCTGTGTGGGGATGCTTGAAACTGTGGTTTGTCAAGTATTTGATACTCTTATCAACATGCTAGATAAACTGCATGTGATTATCATAAAGTGGGCATGTCGGTAAAGGGGAGACTTGTGGGTACCCATTGAACCCATTTTCATTCACATATCTTGAGGTCAGAGGTCAAGGGACCCCTTTGAAAATGGACATGCCAGCTTTTCCTCGCCAAAATTTTGAGGCAAGTTTGTAGCTTTATTTAACCTCCTTCGCGACAAGCTAGTATGACATGGTTGGGACCAATGGGTTCCTTAGGTTTTCTTCTGAGCCTGCTGTAACCTAAAAATCACAAATTGTGTTAATGCGTTAAAGAAATTACTGGCGTTCAAACGCATTTGCGCTAACATGTTATCGTGTTGACTTTGACAGCCCTAGTTAGCATGCAAAGCTAACTGTGAATGCAAACTTAATAGCACAATGGGTCCTCCCAAGTATTGAATATTGAAGGAACATCTGTCTTAAGTTGCTACATAACAAACAAAAATTGGGAAATAAATCAAACCCAATCCTAAATCTAATCCTATTCTTTGCTCTTTAACCAAGCAAAGATGAGCCACTTAAACTTCAATGGTCGAATACTGAAACTGGTTGTCAAGTATTGAAGCAGAGGAGCTCACACATACTGTAGTGTATATATACACACACACAAAAGATTGTGACTTTCCCATAACCTCCATTCTGCCTGTTCAAATTACAAATAGATACTCAAACTGTCTCCATGTCTCACAATTATTATTTTCCTTTCCAACAAAACAAGCCTTTTACAGTTTTACCCTGTGGCTACAGATCAAACATTCCACATTACAGAATCATTATACATATATCTGCGACAATAACTGCACAGGGGGAAGAGCAAACTGGATCTATTACTGGATGCAGCTAGCCGAGTGTCATTGCAGTCTTTTTCAGTGCATCCAGCTGACCCCAAATAACCCTCTTCCCTCGTGCTGCCTTTCTTTCTCTCTGCCTCCTCCTCACCTCTTCCTCCATTCAGAGCTGTCTGAATATAGGTCAGCATTCTCTAAAAGCCTCATCCTGCTGAAAGTTTGATAAGTGCACTCCAGGTGGTAGTGGGGTGAATATTAAATTTGTAATTGGGGGTCCCAGGTATCCACCATTAGAATACCCTGATTATTAAAGAGAACCATCCGTCGCCCAGAGGGCCTCAGTAACAATCTGTGTGCTTCTCTTAATGTACTTTTAATATGTTCTTAGATCTAAAGACAATGCATTATCTGTGTTCACTGTGTTTGAATGCTTAGTACACCCAAATTGCAAAAAAAAGCACTTCCCTCTGGTGGTGTCCAGCCATGCAGGCAGTTTTGTTTTTCTTGCCCACGTTTGGGGAGATCCATCTCTCAGGTATCTGCCTCCATCCTAGTGCAGCTGAGGTGAATGGAGTTTTGTTTGTGGTGCTCACAGCATTGAAAAATTTCATTTTAAAAGATTCAACAGCAACATGTTTTTCCAAAAACAGTATGTCCGTTACTCTGGATATTCCACCTCACTGTGAGCGGAAAAACACGGACATGTGACCAATTAAAAGGAAAACCCTGAATATAAAATGGGTTCCATACGAAGTGTCACTGAACAGTTTAAAGGAACAATGTGTAACATTTCAGAGGATCTATTCGCAGAAATGGAATATGATATTCATAACTATGTTTTCATTAGTGTTAAATTGCCTGAAACTAAGAATCGTTGTGTTTTCGTTAGCTTAGAATGAGCCCTTCATATCTACATAGGGAGTGGGTCCTCTTCACAGAGTCCGTCATGTTGCTCCGCCGTCTTTCTACAGTAGCCCAGAACGGACAAACCAAACACTGGATCTAGAGAGAGCTTCTTGTGTTTTACGTTACCTGGAGGTCAACGTAGTTCTCCGACAAGCTTGTGAAACTGCGGCAACGTGAGTCGCAGAGTGCAAATCCATGGTACCGTCAGTCACCGTCTGACTTCCATTGCTCCTAAAGTAGTGTCATTATGGTAAGGATGATAAGAGGCGAACTATGTTACCATGGTTTTGCACTCATAATGAGAGGGGTACTCTCTAGCTGCCAAATCCTACACACTGTTCCTTTAATAAAAGTATAATAAGTATAAAAATGGTGTGTATCACATGCGACAGTCTTCACAGTCACCTCAGCAGTCCTGTCAGCAACACTGAGAGGATAGCGGCCAGACAAATGTTTCTCTGCTGACTGACAGCTTACGGTGAAACAAAGCTCATAGAATATAGAATAGAGAAGATCTTTATTGTCATTGTGCTAAGAGCAATGAAAATCTGTTTAGTGGTTCTTCAGCTTTGTGCATAAACAACATAAAAGTACAAGTTAATAAGTAAGAACAACGAATAACAAGCAGAATATATATCAAGACAAGCGATTAAAAATAACAATAACAACAAGATAAAATGACCAGTGCAATGTTGGTTAAGTAGTAGCATACTGTATATGTTGGTATAGCTGCAATTTGTGCAATATGTTGGTAAAGTGTATAGTGTGTAATATGTGGGTGGCGAAACAGGCAGCCTCACTCAAATGTTATAGAAAGCAGAAGACTTTAGAGATTACACTCCACTAAGGGCACCGGGGAAACGAGTGTGAAAAACTCTTCAAAAAAGACTTTCCATATGGATTGCCCTTTACTCAGCAGCACTCTCCACCACCGTCATCAAAACACCAAAAGAGGAAATATATTTTGGACGAATGGTCTTCATCCCTCCGGTGGAGTTCCAGTGACTGTACAGTCTGTGCCAAGGCACACTGAAGTTGTTATAGTAGTGTGTGGTGGCCCAACATCTTACAAAGACACTTTATGTTGGTAGTTTGTCAGCCATCTGTAGTCCCATGAAAACTGCTCACAGCGTGGTGTGTGGATTATCCACAGTAGCAGTCTCTGAAAAGACACACTGCTTTCAGTTTCACCACAGCCACAATTCAATTCACCTCCACTGTGTTTGTGGGGAGGCAGGAATCTCTAAACCTGGCCAAAGAAAATCCACTGAAGAGGTATGTTTTTTAAAGTTGGTTGAACCGACCCTCCAAATGAACATACATTTTTATAAGCTGCTCTGATGTGAGTTTTGCTTTCTTTAAATATTGATTAAATTAGAAAATTTATAGGTTTACTAATTAGGGGTGGGAAAATCACCTATGTATCAAAACAATTTTAATGCCAGAATCAATATATTTGCTTAATTTGAGTCTATGCAGAGGTCGATGGAAGTTACTGCTTTTGTTTTTGTAGTCTGAGTAACGTGACTTCATATCTGTTCCGTATCCGTCAACCAAAACAAACCGCAGTGAGCCGAAACTAGAAAGTAGAAAACGTTGGAGGGTCCACATGGATACGAGCTGCAGCCTCACATTTTAAATCCAAAGTGGTAAACATTACACATTCAGTTACGCATGGAAACACTTTGGGTTTCACATATTGCCCAGAAAAGCAGAGCTAGACATCACGGCTAAAGCTGCAGGATAACTCTGTCATGGACAGGAAACGTTATTGTACTGCGGTAAAGTGCGTTCAAGCCAGCCGTCACTCCCAGAGCACCCATATACTGACATTTATGTTAAATGCATTCAAACGGTCCCGATGGAGCTGACCATGGATGTTTAAAGAGAACAGAGCTAACGGGAGAGCTAGTGACGGACTTCACAAAGTTAATGGAAGTCTACACGTGTGACTACATCCGTTTTCAAAATAAGGTGTTAACAAAGGGAACTGTACACAGATTGATTAGATCATATTCACCAGAAGATTGATAGATTTGACTTCAGGACATCTCTGACTACATACATGCTGGAAATCAATTGAATCAATCAAGTGTATGATTCAAGTTTCTCCCATGGTCTAGTGTTAAAAAGTTAACAAAAATAAATCAATAAATCGTAATATCAAATCGCAATTCTTAAAGTATCGTGATAGTATCGAATCAGAAGATAGTGAATCGTCCCAGCCCTAGTAGTAATGTAACAAAATGGTTGGATGTACTGTCTACTTGCAGTCTCTTTTAAGAAGTAATACATTTTTAAAGAATTGGTACTGTCGCCTCTGTCTGGATCCTTTCGCTCCGGCTCTTCATATTTCCACAATTAAAGACCCCACCCCTCCGAGCACCACTCTAACAGCTGGCCATTAATCAGTCCTCGCACTTGATTTCTCTTCCGCCACAGGTTATGATTTTCACATTACTCCACGCTCCTTCACCGCCATGCGACAGGAAAATGACCCCAATCTCCACCCCCTCCCTCTCTCCCTCCACCACCACCTCCACCTCCACCACACAGACACACACCTCGAATGAAAGAAAGAGAGATGTTCGTATGAGAAAAACGAAAGTAAGGCATCACATGTTTGTGTGTATGCGTGTGCTCGGTATATAATCGTCTATAACATGATGGGGTAACCGCAGCGGCGGGTTTCCCCCCACCTCACACCCTTTATCCTTTTCTAATTACACTTTCCCTCTGAAACAGTGGATCATAGGGCACCCATTGACTGCTTTTAATCCGCCACCAAATTTTAATTAACACAGACGTGACCCCCCGTCTCCGATACATCCCGGAGAACGTCGGGATCACAATAACTCATAAATCACGGCCGCAGATTTCATTCCCTCCGCTTTCCTCCGGTGATGAATTTCCAGATGGGGGCTGTTAATGTCAGGGAAAATATGAGGGAGAAAAGATACATTGAGAGAGAGCGCTTTAGAGACAGAGAGGGACAAAGACAATGAGAAAAGGCTACTTTTTGAGAAGTGTTTATGTGTGTGTAAGAGAGACGGAGTTGAAGAAAGACGGAGAGGAATGGCAGCATCTCCGCTGTACGCTGTCAACCTTTGAGAGATTTGTTACCGGGGAGAGGATTACGGAGGCTGTGAAATGAGGTTGTGTTAATATGCGGGGTGTTGAGGAACACGGTGTGGGCCAGCCAACTTCACAGTCTCTGAAAATCAAAAGGCTGAACAAGTGAAAAACTGCCTGAAGAATTAATTGACACGTCTCTTTGTGTGTGTGTGTGTGTGTGAGTGAGTACATGTATGTATTATTTATTTAATCATGGACTTTTCACAATATGTATATGAGTTGTCATTAAAGAATGTCTCTTCAACAGAATTACAACACCGGTGTTCTTGATTTGCACGCTACTCAGTGCCTTTAGTGTTTTTGTTTGTGCTAAAGTGTGTGTTTGCATATGCATACGTGTGCCAGTGTATATGTGTGTGTGTGGAGGTGGAGGTGGGCAGGGTGCCGGGGTTTGTTATTACTAAACCGCTCATCCATGCTACTAATTAAGATGCATAGCATCCCCCTATGAACGTCAGTGTCGCTAATTATCAAACAATGTAGTGCTCACCAGATATGAGAACTGGCAGCCTCTGTAGTCATGTTACCAACCTATTACTGCTACAATTACCAAGTGCCTGTCATTCTCCTTGTTAGTCATCTGCCTTCATTTTCTCTTTACTAATGTCTGTCTCTTTTCCTTCTTTCTTTTTCCTCTCTCGTCTTTTCTCTCTCCAGGCTATGGCTTTGTGGATTTTGACAGCCCAGCTGCAGCACAGAAGGCCGTGTCGTCTCTCAAAGCCACCGGGGTGCAGGCCCAAATGGCCAAGGTAAGGAGTGTTTAAAAACAACTTAGCTTCACCACTTTCTCTCGCATCATCATTAGCACATTGTCCCTTTCGGGGATTTAATATGTACACTTAACACACTTAATAGACGTTGATGGATCTGAAAGCTCCCCCAAAAACTGGTTTTGTCCATAAACACGTTTTTATAGAAAGTCATTTTCCGCAGAGCGTTGCTGTTTAATGACAAACTTGTTTCGCTCTAATATAGGAAGACTCTTAAATGTGGGCTTGTAACTGCGTTTGTATGACAAGCTGGGAGGCGACTGTGGTGCATGTAGGGGTCTGTTTTATCTTACTGGCACTCTCTGTGACAGGGCAAAGCTGTGGACTCATACAATCCAGTATCAAGACTTTGTTTGCACATGTGGTGCCTTGTTTCAAGTGGTTGCGTGGATTTAGTTGTGTGCGAGAGTGCGTGGCGCTATTCCACGGCAAACTAGCTCGGTTGCCAGCATGTTAGCTGGCCTCGCTGCAAGTGAAGTTTGACCAGCCGCTTGTCCCGTGTTGTGCCATATTATTATTAGCCTGCTAAAGTGGAAGCAGATGAGACAAGCTGTTTGAGTTGTACAAAGAGTTCCCCAGTGAGTTCAGCACAATGGAGCCAGGTTGACAGACGTAGACACACATGGAGAGGTATGGCTTAGAGTAAAACCGCTCTGGCAGGATATGTGCTAATTCACCATTTAAAGGGATAGTTTGGGTGTTTTGAAGCGGGGTTGTAGGAGGTACAAAGGGAGCAAAGCAATGTACTGCTGTGGACGGGGCCGGCAGCAAAACGTATTTTATCCACCTAAAAGAAAGGCTCACCTGAAAATATCAATATTAGTTTAAGTATACGCTATATTTAGAATAAATTTGCTAGTTTACCTTGCCATGAGAGAGCCCTTTCCGACGGGGAACTGAAGACGTTATCTATGCTCTCACCAAAGCAACCAGACTCCATTGAAAAAAACAGTAATTTTACCTCGCAGAACACGGGAGTTGCCGGTCTACCGTTGTCTCGATCGGTTACTTTTGTTTGTGTTATTTTGTGACTTTGGTTAGTTCGGATTCACCAAAGTAGCACAATAGCACAAACAAACTAACTAATCGAGGCAGCGGTAGACCAGCAACCCCCGTGTTCGGCGAGGTAAAATTACAGGTTTTTTAAATGGAGTCTGGTGGCATTTGTGAGAGCATAGATGGATTCAATTGCTTCAGTTCCCCGTCGGAAAGGGCTGTCTGACGGCAAGATAAAGCGGTGAAAATATTGTAAATATAACGTACACTTAAACTGATATTGATTTGTTAAGGTTTTGCTGCAGGCCCCGTCCACTGCAGTACATTGCTTTGCTCCCATGCTGGTACTCCTGTCTGCTTCTCCAATCTAGGGTGTGCAGACCGTCATCTACTGTAGGTAATACACTGACTATGGATAAGTACCTCATATAACCCCACTTTAAAACACACGGACTATCCCTTAAACTTTGAATCTTGTTACGACTCAGTGGCTTGTTAGCACATACACCCAAAAAGAAGTGTGGCGCCAGAACAAGAACATCAGTTATATTATTAAATGCATGTCGACCCTCAGTCCGGGCTAGCAGCTGTCCTTTTCTCATTTGTCTTTCCTAAATTTTTCATTTCCTTGCTGACTGCTGAGAGAATCATCACAGACTAAAGCACAGCAGGGCCCTCTCTCCGGACATCTATGATAGACGAGCCCGCATGGCTTAACCCGGCTATTTCTGTACCAGCCGAAGATCTGCTGGTGTCAGAATATTTAAACAGGTGAACAAAATGTCAGTAGCATTAGAGCAATGAATATGGTGATGACTACAGGGGTACACTATGAGTGATTTTCTCAGCGTTTGATCCGATCCAGAAATCCCCCCCCCCCCCCCCCCCCCCCCCCCCCCCCCCCTTGAAGCCAGAGATGGAGAACGGCGATGGCGAAGATGACAGAATTGATGATAACGATGAAGGTGGCAATTATTCTGATCAAATGGGATGAGATCTGACAGGAGGAGATGATATTCCGTGCGGTGCTCAGGTGTGCCATTTCTCAAATGCACCATTTGGCCGTTTCCTCTCCCCCACCAGTGTCCTTCTTCCAATATTTATAAGAGGGCAGGCTCTCGGAATACAGATAAGAAGCCGTGCTCTTTGCCCATCTCGTTTTAAGACCCCACTTTGCATCGCTCCCCTTTCCTCAGTCAATATTTCCATGAGAGAGGTCTAGTGTCCCAAAACAAAAGAGCTGACCTTTTTAAGAACGTTTGTTTGCATAGGTGGTGTGTGTGTGTGTGTGTGGGCGCATTCACAAAATCATTTCCTATTAGCATTTGTGTATAATAGTTTGGTTTTTTTTGAGCGTTCCCTTGTTCTGTTCACACAAATGGAAAGGCCAGCATTCTGCGCCGCAGCTCTGTGCTTTTATCACACTTGTGAGAGACATTAAGGAGTAGTTTGCTTTTATAGACTCCCCGTGCATCTCTCTAATGTCTCTTTACCAGGTATCACTCCCATCACTCTATCAGCTCCTCCTCCTCCTCCTCCTCCACCTTGCCCCCTGTTCGTTCTCTCTAACCCCTTTCTCTTTTGCTTCATGCCATCTTTTCTTCCACATTCATAAACACATTTGTATTCACATCCACCATGTGTTCCCCTGCCAAACGTCCAATGAGTGCAATTTATTCCCATCAATAATTAACAGCAGGCTGTCTTTTGTGCCTGCCTACCTGCCAAGGTGTCTCCGACACCCTCCTCTCTGTTGTGGCGGAGCAGCATTCCCCCGGTGGGGCCGGATGAAAAACCCAGGTGCGCGCCGAGGAAGGTGTAAATCGCACAGACGATTGCTAACACCACACGCGACTTCCACAATACGAGCATTGAGCCTCATTCTCTCACTCCCTCTGCTCCGTTTTGTCACATATATCTCTCCACAACAAAGTAATAAACGAATAGCAAGTTAGAGCCATAGGCTTTGAGCTCATTAAATAAAACCGTCACAGTAATCAAGTTGTGCCTTTTTTCCTGCCATTAAAACGCTTTTATTAAGGTGCCTTATTTTAAACACAGCTGCCGCAAAGGAGGCAAGAAGAGAGAAGCCGAGGGAAGAGGGGGAAGCGTCACTTGATTTCCTCTCCCTCCTCCAATGTAACACCCTGCTGTCTCTCTCCTCTTACTCCCCTTGGAATTTGAAATACCAAGGCAGCAGAGATGAAACATTGCCTTCCTTTTGTCTTGCCCTCCCCCGGGGATGGTGACAGCGAGAGGGAGGAGAGGAGCCATAATTAAGATACCTAAAGGACACTTCCCCCCTGCACCTCCCTTCCTGTCACTCACCTCTACACAAGTCACAGATAAGAGCACTTAGCATAGGTGTGCAGTGTGTGTGTGTGTATTGTGCGTTGACTTGACAATGTGTATCTGTATGTGTGTGTGTGTTTGTGTGCTTGTATACACACATGATTATATTTTTTGTGTACATTAACACAAACAAATACACATTTCAGAGTTTTTTGATTTTAATCATTCTACCTCAACCCTGTCTCCTACAACATTACGTTCCCATACAATTAAACTGCATTCTCACTTATGTTTTGAGTCAAACGTATTTTCTCCCGGATTACGGTCGCAATTTTAAACATGTGGTTAACGTTGTGAATTGAAACAAAACACTCAGGTTTAGTAAAAGCATCACGGTTTGGCTTAAAATAAGTACATTTGTTACGTTATTTAAGTTACGGACATAAATTAAAATTCGTCAACGTCGACTTTTGGTTTTACACGGGACACAAACAGCGGCCTGTTGGGTGTAAGCCCTGTGTTTGTTTGACCCATCCATTCACCAGGCTGGTTACCTGGTGCTGCATTAAAAGTATTGCTTGATATTTTGGGTGAGATGCCTTTTCATTTTCTGACAAAGAGATGAGAAGATTGATGCCACTCACCTTTCTATACGCTAAATATGAAGCTAGATTAGCCTAGTTTATCTTAAAAACTGGACACTGGAAGATTATAGATGCTGCTCGGTGTATTTTTGAACTGAAAATAAGTATGTCTGTTATGTTATTTAAGTTACGGACGAAAATTTGAGAGATGAGAAGATTGATGCCACTCTCCTGTCTATACACTAAATATGAAGCTAGATTAACCTAGTTTAGCATAGAGACTGGAAGCTGGAAGATAAAACAAATAAAAGAAAATGTGTTTATTAGATTCTGTTCGGTGTATTTTTTAACTTTAGAGAGAGCTAGGCTAGCAGTTTCTACCTCTTTCTAGTCTTTATGCTAAGCTAAGATAATCGCCTCTCATATCGAGCCCCATAATTAGAGCCAAGACATGTGGTATTGATCTTCTCATCTAACTTTTGCCAAAAAGGCAATTAAACATATTTACCAAAATGCACTACATAATGTAACTATTCTTTTAACTATGGTTCAATATAAGCAACTATTCTGTCTACTAATGCATACAGTATCTGGCAGGGTAATCAAGTGTGTTGCGTGTGAGAGAGAGAGAGATTGAGTATAAGAAGATATTTGCCTCCTCGCACCGCGGACTCCATTCTCTGTCACTTTATTCAGGTAGCTCTGCAAACTGTGAAAACTGACACGTCGAGCAGACAGAATGATAACAGGTAAACGCCGCGTCTAGCTCCGCAAATGCAAACCTGTCAAGCAGCCGCTCGCCTCACTCTCCGCAGGCTGCCATTTTCCCCTTGAGCCAATCAGACTGAATTATGGGAAGGGCGCCCTCGATTGTGGTGTCTGTGTCGGAGAGGTAATTCCGCCTGACAGCTGCTTGCTTTCAGACAACAGCCAGTCTTTATGGAAATCATCCCTCCCTATTCTGGCTGCAGTCGGCTTCTGCTGATAACAGCGGCGGGTGAAAACAAAGCTGTCCTTTTCTACTTTGTCTTCTGTTTCCTCTCTGTGTGGACAGCCTAGAATTAGCAAAACATCTCTTAACATCCTATGGATTGTGACAATCTACACCCTGCTTTGATGTTCTACACATTAGGGCCAATATAAACTTGGAGCTGACATTTTTGCTTTCTTTGGATCTGACCTGAAATTCTGTGATGCTCGTGAAGACGCATGTGGATGTGTGTTGTTTTAATGTTTTATCCTTCAAAGGTAAAATTCCTTTCCTGGTTTCTATTTTTGGATCCTGGCATGTCAAATATGTGTCTCTTCCGCTGTGATTTCTTCCACTGAGATGAAGTTCGTAAAATTATTAAGGGTGGGAAAAAAAAAATGATTCACCTTTGTATTGTATTTTTTTTTTTTCACGATTTATTTGCCAGAATCTATATATCTGCTTCATTTGAGTTTATGCAGAGATAGAAGAAAGTTACGGCTTTTATTGTTGTAGTTCGAGTGACGTCATATCTGTAGTCGGCCACATCGTGCCAAAACGAGAAAGTACAAAAAGGCGGAGGGTCCGCGTGGATACGACCTGCACCCTCACATTTTAAATCCAACGTGGTAAACACTACAAAGTATGGAGACACTTTGGGTTTCACACATTGCCAGGAAAAGCAGAGCTAGACATCACGGCTAAAGCTGCATGCTAACTCTGTCATGGACATGAAATGTTATCGTATTGCAATAACGTGCAGTCAAGCCATTCGTCACTCTCATGGATGTATAAAGAGAGAAATAAAGAGAACGGAGCTGACGGGAGAGCTAGCGACACACTTGCCGAAGTTAGCGGAAGGATACAGGTGTCACTGCATTCGGTTTTCAAAATAAAATGTTAAACTGGGAACTGTCTCAACAAAATACATATATGGAACTAAGATTGATTGGATTATATTCACCGGAAGTGTAAATCATTACATGTCCCTCATAACTTAAATAGAAAATACCACATACCAATGTCTCTATTCTTTGACTTTTGCGTTGAAGAAAAAAGTTAACAAAAATCGCAATAACTCATAATATCACATTGCAATACTTGTAGAATCGCAATACTAAAATTCGCAATACATATCGAATTGGCACCCAAGTATCGTGATAGTATCGAATCAGGGGAACGTCCCAGCTCTAAAAATTTACAAATTTCACACTTCAAAATGTTACACAATGAACTGTGGTTATTGTCACTAAGGTGACATTGGGGAGTTTTTGCCAATGCCCTGGTTGAGGCAGATGGGATGCATCCTGTGGTGCAGTGTGCCTCCATCACTACCCTCGTTCCAATAGCCAATATTCATAAGGTTCACAGGAGCTACAGGCAGACAGAAAGGCGCTGCTTGCCCTTCACTTCACATTACAGTGGGGCGAATTATGCTAAAAGCATCATTAAAGTGCCTCCATGAAGTGAATCCCAAATGTTTATGATAACACAGTGCTCGCACCGGCCCATCAACCAGTAGTCACCGGCGGATGCTTCAGATGGTTTAACGGTGCGAAGCGAACCGGAGTCATCTTGCACTCTCTCATTTATTCCTCGCCGCCTTTCACTTGCTCCGTCTCTTCCGCTGTCTATTCCTTTCCTCTCTCCTGGGGAAGATTTGCTGTCAATATTACATTTATATTCATGTGAAAGGCACGGACCCCCCCCTCTGGGTGGTCCGCAGTCAGTCAGCAGTCTTCTTATTATCCTTTAAAGGTGACTCGACTGACGCCTTAGCTCCGTTGACACCCGGGACCCCGCGGTTCGGCTCAACATAGGGTGACCTCTGGGCGATAATCAAAGGGATGGCTGACAGTGCTGTTACAGTTGGTTGCTGAGCCTAGCGAAGCCTGCCTGTCCCCCCTAAGCATTGGTTAAATCTAGGGAGAATGCAGGGGGAGATGCATTGTGTTGTGAATACAGCGGGATAATTGGACAGACTTTTGGGGATACAGGTGCTCACTCAGCAGCATCACTCGCCTCCCCGTTCGATGTTCGCCACCTTGAACGCGATGCCATTTCCCCTCTGACATCCACCGCGGTGTTTGTTCGCGGAGCATATGGTGTCAGAACACAGTGTGGTGATCAGCACTTTCCCCCCGAAGCTGCCACCGACAAGGGCATCCTTATGATTATAGTCACTCACGGCAGCTCGTTTCCTTCCAGAGTTTGTGTCTACCATGCAGCATATATCGTGTACTGTATATACATCACTCCTTTCCCTCCTACACTCATAGTTTTGTCCTTTAACAAGCACTTGTAGCTTTAGACGCTCTGCCACGGTGACAGTGTGGCTTTGAGTGACTGTAGCACCAAGCTAATCATCTGTCTCTTTCCTCTGCGCTCCTCATCTCCCTGAATGTATAATGATGCACCTAGGCATCATGTTGATTCCCTGTTCACATGGCATGTGAGTTTATCTTGAATTCAAGAGAACTGAGCTTTCTCAAAGTTGCAATGAGGAACTTTTTACTGGTTATAAAACAGTCTCAGTTTGCCTCTATGTGACCAACATAAGTAAACAAGACCATCAACGACTTTCTGACAAAGAGATGAGAAGTTCGATGCCACTCTCCTGTCTATACGCTAAATATGAAAACATGTGTTTATTAGATGCTGTTTGGTGTGTTTTGAACTTTGGGGAGAGCCAGGGTAGCTGTTTCTACCTCTGTCTAGTCTTTATGCTAAGCTAAGCTATTCGCTTCTCAGATCCAGCTCCATACTCAGAGCCAAGACATGAGAGTGGTATTGTTCTTCTCATCTAACTCGCCAAAAAAGGCGAATAAACATAAATACCAAAATGTAACTATTCTTTTAACTATGGTTTGATAAAAGCGACTATTTGGCCTACAGCTTTATATATGCCATATGTGCCACCGACTCGGATTCCGGCGAAATCAGACATTGTCATGCAGGTTCACCAGAAACTCCTTCAGCTCAGACTCCAGCAGGGCCTCTGACCTGCAGCCGGAGCTCCAGCAGGAGGTGGAGAGCTCCACGCCCGGCGAGAGCAGCTCCTCCTCCTCCGACCAGGATCAAATCTTCGCCTCACTGCTCCGGCCGTCCCCGCTGGGAGCGAACACTGAGACCACGCTGCTGTAGAACCAGGCACGTGAGAACCAGAACCAGGATGGCACGGGGTAGACTCTCAGACCCTGTTGCAGTAAAATGAGAGGTTTTCTAAAGGGACTCTGGTGCTTGGAACTGCTTTTCTCCACAGGGACCGCCAAAATCAACACAAAATGAAAGTTCCTCATAGCAGCTTTAAGGTTGTTTGATATTCTTTTCAACAAATCAGTAGATAAGTTTGAGTTTTCAGACATTTTTTCCATGATAATGTGTTTCAGTGTTGTTTGAACAGGCCTAAGATGCTACTTTTTTGTCCCGCCTATAAAGGAAGATACACGGACATGAATAAAAGAAAAGATTGATATCCCTGGAAATATCTGCAGTGCTATGAGATAATCTCACTCATAAAAAAAGATGCAATCACTTGCCAACGTGTCATTTTTGCATTAGAGTTAACTGCGGCAGGGCTGAGCACACCGTCCCCTCCCCGTGCTCCTCCTGCAGAAAGTGATAGTTTTGAAGGGCAAAGCCAGTGAGAGAGTGAGACGGACCATCTGACGAGCGCCGGCTCCCGAGCACCTCCGTTGGCTTCCACTGTCTCTGCCGTCTAATTACGCTTCAATCATCCGCGGGAGCTCTGCGTGCGGTAAATTATTTCGCCGAGCAGCGCGCGGAGACGTGCCGCCGAGCTGCGAGCAAGAGAGAGAGAGAGAGAGAGAGTGAGAAACGGAGGCTAAGTAGAAATCAGTGAGAGCTGGAGGGAACAAAAAAAAAGATGAAGCCAAAAAAGGTTGGGAAGAGTTTGAGAAAAATGAAGTTGAGAGGGGAGACAAAAAAGTGGGAGACACTGCGGAAAGAGAGAGGACTGCCAGACAGCAGGAGACAGGCCAGCACTAATGAACAAAGTTACAAACTTATCATGCACAGACGGGGGAGTGAGAAAGGAGGAAAGGGATAACCGGCAACAGCATAACTAATCCTGCTGTAGATGCAGAGTAGACTACTGCTGCGTGAAACATAGCACAGATACAGAGGAATCATTGGGGTATTATTGCAATTCCTTCTTAACAATTACAGTCTGTCATTAGGCTCTTTTTGCATGTGGTGTTATTGGTTTCCACTGTAGTGGCAAAAAAGGGATCTAATTAAAGCACAATTTAGAGCGGTTGTATTTATGTATGTGTGAATAGCCTCTGTTCTCTTCCCAAATTGCTCCAAAATGGCCTTGTGTCTAAAATTGTAGGCTTGAAAAAAAAAGAATAGCGAAGGCCTGCGTTCTCAGTATGTTCGCCGCTGCCACGCTCGCTTTGAAGCAAACATAAATATGGCTCTTTTTTTTCCAGGCTTCGGTAATGGCCACAGTGTGCAGTTATTAGAATCTCTTTGATGTGGCAACTGTGCCAACCTGCTCGCCGTCTCTGTGAATTGATCTGGCTCAATTAGCGGGCCCGCGGAGACGGCGTTCAAAGGACCGGGCTCCCGTACTCCACTCCACGTTGACACACATAGGCGAGGTGAAACGCTTTGCATTTCAGTTACTCAGCTGGCCCTGGGAAGACCACCTGTGAATAGATGCGAGTATGGAAAATCAATGGCACGGCTTCGATGTTGAGGAAAAGCTTTCACCAGGAATGCTCGGTGCATTCTTCAACCGGTACTAGCTCATTTCCAGCTGCCATGAGCTGATTCAACTGAACAGCAATCCTCCCCGCAATCTAAGAGTATTCCACTCTAGCTATGTACTGTATGTGTTTGTGTGCTTGTGTTTATATCCTTTACGCGTACACAATGAGCCCTCTCCTCCACCCCTTCCTCTCTCCCCTGATCCAGCTGACCCATTTCAATTTGTCTTCATCAGTCATACCAATTAACTTGGGGATTAGATTCCTCAATGCCAGGCAGGCACCCCCAGTCCTCCCTGCACCCCACCATCTATCCCTCCATCCATTACCTCTGCTGTACATCGCTGTCACTCTCAGCATCCGGCCCTGAAAGCAGGCTGTTGTTTTACATAAAGAGAGCGTATACTGAGCAGCTTTCTTTCATTGCATTTTATGTGTCAGAAATACTACTTCAAGGCTACTTACCTTCTATCCTCTGAAGAACTGTAATTTCACCTCGAGTGGTGCTCGTGAACCATATTTTTTGTCAGTTACTTTCTGCTGCTTATACCTGGCCTCAGAAATATATATATATATATAAATAAACTGCCTTTTCTACCTTAATACTTAAAAAGCCTAGTGCATTCATGGGTAACTGGAGAGCACCAGGTGTATAGCTAGTGGCAGAGAGGCTCCAAATAGCATCTGCTCACACACACACATATAGAGAGTATCTACAAAATAGTAAATCATTGGATTATGTATGAAGACGTGTTATTTCAAAGCATGCGCTGCACAGTGGGCAACCTCCGGGTCTGAGAAGTGAAGCCAATGCTGAAGTGCCTTAAACTTGCATTCTTTCTAATAGCCAGCAGGGGGCGACTCCTCTGGTTGCAAAAAGAAGTGTGATTGTATAGAAGTCTATGAGAAAATGACCCTACTTCTCACTTGATTTATTACCTCAGTAAACATTGTAAACATGAGTTTATGGTCTCAATCGCTAGTTTCAAGTCTTCTTCAATACAGCATGATGTTCATTTATTAAATTATGGTCCCATTTAGAGTCAAATAGACCATAAAGCAGGGGATGATTTAAGGCGTGGCTACCTTGTGAGTGAGTGTTTTCAGTTCATGAAAGTTAATTATAACCTTTTTGGTCGCCTGAAAATGTCTTATTAAGCGTTCAGATGTACTTAGCTCCACCCTCTTGTGTCACTTCTGGCTGCAAAAAAAACCTCATGGCGACGGCCAAATACCAAAATGACTAATTCAAGGCTTCAAAACGGCAGTCCACAAACCAATGGGTGACATCACGGTGACTACGTCCACTTCAAATATACAGTCTAAGGCGCTGCACTGTATTTGCATCGAGTGAGTTAGAGTGAATGCATGCATGAATGCAGCAGTAATGAATATGTTGACTCCTCTCTCTGCAAGCTTTCACACAGAAATGACAATCAATATGCTTTTGCATAGTGTGTTATTTTTATAAAAGCAGAGTGCTGCATGATTATCATGCAGCACTCTGCTTTTTTACTCATTCATTAATGTATTAATTTTACTGACGTGAAACGGCAAGATTGGCAGTATCTGGCAGTGTCTGGCAGTATATTGGCAGATTTGAGGTAGTGATTTGACAGGTAGAGTTTTAGTTGCACACTCACTTGTTATAGTGGCTGTATTCGTATGATCTAAAAGTGTCCAAAGGCAGGAAACAATAAAAATACATTTCTTTATAAACACAGAAAACATGCTTTCTTTACTTAAAAAAAAAAAATCTAGGATATCAAAGACTTGTGTGTTCTGTGCATGATCTCTGATGCGAGGGAGTTCAAGACATCAAAAGCGACAGCGAACAAAGATGGCAAACATTGTCAGATGCCTACAAACATATTATAGAATTCAGTGGGACAAGAACTGAAGCTTTCTCATGTTTCACAAATTATTGTCCGTTTAATTTTTAGCAAGATGTGATGAAACTAAGATACACAGATCATGTTCTTGTTACATTGTTATGTGCTTGTGAATCAAGTATCAAGACTTAATACCACTGTGAAAACTACGCATTTTTAACAGACTACATATTTGTTGTCACAGCACTTTGTGATAGTGTGAAGTTGTCACTATTTGTACACGCACACACTCGAAGTGACTACATTATTTCATTTGATTAATGCAACCCTTCTACTGCAGCACAGCGGCATAAGTCTGTTTGCCAACTTTAAGCTACTGCTGCTTACATCCATTCGCACGCTTGTGTGAGTCCACATTCCCATCGAGAGTCACTCTACATAGATCATATTTAATGGTAGTTCTGGGTGCTGCAGCACAGTCAGACCAGAGCCTGTATCAGCGCTCACACTTTGCCAGATGTAGCTGCACTTCAATAGAGTTGCAAAGTGGGAGGCTCTGCTGGTTCCACAAGTGTTTTTCCCACATTTCAGTATTTCCTTTTGACAGTTTCCTCAATGTTACTGAACACAGAAACGCAGGACTCTCACAGTCGGATGATGTAACGATCTAAAAGGTTTTCGTAATGGTCACTAGTTTTAATTATTTCAACTTTGTTTCTGCGAAATCGTGAGTTTTTTTTGTAAATTTGGCATGACGGACTGGCCTAATACTACGATACCTATGAGACTCGTTGCCGTGGAGAAGAGGCCAGTCAGAGGCAGCGAATTTAAAACATTTTGTTGTTACAGTTGAGGACGAAACACGGCGCCATAGTTGCTGAATTCACCCACAATTGACCCAGAATTAAAAAATGAGTTGTTTTAAGATTCATATTGTGTTTTCAATTTATTTTTATTTTTATTTTTATTTAATTTTTCACACACCGATAGCGTTGCATGTCACAAAAATATAATAATAATATATATATATAATAAAAAAAAACATATTTTCTAACGGGCGTCTTAATATTTTGAACTGATGATTCAAACACTGTCAATTGGAAACATGAATGGGACGTTTACGTCTGGAACCAGGGGCGTCCGAAATAGCTCACACTAACTATATTGCCCATAGACAGATAATACAATATACTTCTGTTTGTATTATATAGATATTTGTAAAAGAAACGACATCTCAAGTACTTTTATTTTGGAGTTTATCTATGATAAATGTGTTTCCTAGTAATAAAAACAAGGTGATAAAAGCAGTTTCCAGCTCATATTAAAGATAGTGGCTCTTTTATTCACTTAATAGCCTCTTTTCAGATCAAATGCAGAGTACTAGACATGTCTGTTCCTTTTTCTTTTAGCCAGCTGTCCTCATATCATTAGCTACAACTTTCCTCATTACGCCTCCTCTCTCTTTCCCTCTATTCGTACCGTCCTTTCTCTGTTGCACCCTATCACCCTCTTCAACCAACTCTCCGGGCTCGCCGTGTTAAATTACACCGATTGTTTCCATTTCCAGTGGCTTCAATCATATGTGAGTGGTCTGCAGCATGTCCAGGCAGAGCAGAGCAGAGCAGAGCAGAGCAGAGCAGGGGAGATCAGGGCTCTGTCCTGCAGAGAGTTGATGAACCAGCTCTCTGACACCGACAGAGTCCCTCATTCTGCCTAATGAGGAGGAGCAAAGCCAGAGTATCGGGTCCCCTTTTCATCCTTTTCATCTCTGCGACACTATTCCCACGAGTCTCTGTGCGCGTGAGTGTGTGGACACGGCCGTGCAAGAGACAGACAATGACGGGAAGAGATGGAAACGGAGACGACAAAATTTCACATCAAAATATCAAACACTCTCTTATTGTGCGAAATGTTTTTTTTTTTTGGTTTGACGTGCTTTTTTTTTTAGGCTTTAATCCGACTTAGATGTTTTATTGAATGTCAAAGAGATAACAAGGAGAAGAAAATGCTTTCTTGTTCTGCTGAGAAACATTGGAGGGATCTCTGCCTTGTCTCAGAGGTCTAAAACGTCAAGGTCAGCGTAGTTTATCTGAGCTGAGAACGGGCCGAGCCCTCAAGACCTCAGGCCCCGTGAGCACACACGTACTGTATGGTCATACACGCTGCGACTGTTGCCTTGCAGGGGAGGGGAGGAAATGGATGCGGAGCTTAAAGAGGGGTGGCGTGTAGGATATTTTACCTGCACAGCTTTTCCCCCAGGGTCTGGATGGAGTAAGAGATGGTCAGCAGTTCAGAGGGAGAAATTGAGAGGAGACAGGTAGATGTATGGCTCACAGGCGTCTCAGCCCCCTCTGAGGTGATTTCAGATCATTGCATCCTTTCCTCCAAAGTGTTTTACATCAACAAAAACAAAACATCAGCACATTCCTAAAAACCCATTCCGTGGTTACAAGTAGGAGACAGAACAAACTCACACTTACAACTTTGCAATGTCTCCAGCCCTTTTTTTTTATCTTAGAGTAAAAGTTTTCTAACTTAAAGCAACTACGAGGAACTTTAATCTTGTGTTGATTTTGGCGGTCCCTGTGGACAAAAGCGGTAGTGTTTCCGAACACCAAAGTCCCTTTAGAAAACCTCTCATTTTACTGCAGCAGGGTCCGACAGTCTGCCCCGTGCCGTCCTGGTTCTGGTTCTCCCCTGCCTCTCTTCCCTCCAGCGAGCCCAGCAATACGGCCTGGCTCTCCAGCAGTGTGGTGATGGTGTTGGCTCCAAGTGGGGACTGGCGGAGCTGCAACTGCATGTGGAAGGCAGCAGTGAAGCCAGATCTGGGTCTGTCCGCGGTGGGCAGGTCGGAGCTGAAGGAGTGTCTGATCAACCTGCATGATGTAGTTTGATTTTGCGCAGAATCCGAACCGGTGGCACAGATGACAAGCATTAAGAATAACGCGCTGATGGTCTCATTTACTTATGTAGGTCAAATAGAGGCATCAGTATTAAATTGAGACTAGGACTGTCAATTGATTTCAAATATTGAATCGCAATTAAAATCTCCCTACCTTAAAGGGAGATTTGTCAATTAATACTCTTATCAACATGTGAGTGGGCAAATATGCTGCTTTATGCAAATATATATATATATAAACCACTGCTACAACCTCCGATATCGCTGGTTGCATTAATGCGTTAAAGAAATTAGTGGCGTTAAAATGGATTTGTTATTATCGCGTTAACTTTGACCTTATTGAGACAGTTTTATAACCAGTTAAAAGTTCCCCATCGTAACATTAAGTTGTCACTGTTCCATTGCACAGCTCGTGTGTTTTGATAATAAAGCAGTTTATTTGAGAATGTCCCCATTCGAAAGAGTCTGTCATGTAATTTCTGTTCTTTTTCTGCACATTTATTTATACCAACTCTTATCTAGAAGTCACTAAATTCTCCGCTGCCCTTTTTGTCTCTACACAGTGCCAGTATTTTATCTGCGTGCGTTGTGATGTCTGTTGTGCGACTGCATGCCGGCTTGTTGTGTCGTCCCGCTCTCTCTTTCCGCCGGCCCCTGTTATCTCCATTTGTCTTTGTTATATCTGTCTCCGTTTCTCATCCCTCCACTCCGAGCTGTTATTCTGTCTCCTTCACTTACTGTATGTTTGATGTTTGGCCCGAGCGCCGGTTTTGTTGTGCTTTGCTTGTGATACCGCGGCATTGTTTTTCGGCGTTATCTCCGCATTCTTCATGCCATCTTTAGTGTTGCTGCTGCGTCGTGTGAGGGTTATCTTGCTGCCGTCTCTGTTTTTTATCTTTGCATTATCTTTCGGGTTATCTCAGCGCTGTTGTCCCCGTGTTATCTTATGCCACGATCAAGGTGGTGACCTTTCTCTCTGACAGCATCTTAAAATGCTCCCAGGAATGTCTTAGCGGTTCTCTGCCACGGATAATTATTGAGATTTTTTGGGGGGATTTTTTATTTTCCCCTTTTTGTGGATGCTGGATGTCATAATATTTGATTTTCTAAGTTTGTTTTACTTTTCATCCTGTGTGTATATGGCTTTCTCTTGGATGTGTACATTTCCATACAAGTCAAACATGTTTAGCTCTAAGGGATGTCTCTGTTTCTGCCATGCGACCGCGATTCGTCTGCTTCCATCATTTGCGTATGCCTGTGTTTACATGGCTGCGAGTCTGTGTTGTTCCATTTGATTCGGAGCGTGGCGTGATTCATAGCAGATGGCTGCCTTCTTTCCCGAGGAATATGACAGTCGAGGAAAGTTAAAACTGACAATAGTAGACGAGATAGAAAGAGGGAGGAAAGAACCAGGGATGTGATTACCATCAAACCATCCTCTAAGTAGAGAGGGAGCATCCATCCACATCCTTCTTCTCTCTGCTCCGTGTGTGACATAGATACAAAATGTCTTCCCGGGCTAATTTGCGGAGCAGTACGCACACTCTTCACAGATTCATTTTGAAGTTTGCAGTCAAACAGAATCAGCTCGTTTGACTCCGTGTAGTGAAATAAGACCGGAGACCCCCTTTAAATATATACTCCAGGCTGTTTGTACCTCAGTCGATCTGCTAATGCCTCTCTCTTCCCTTTTGCTCCTCGTGCGCTGTATCTTTTTGACAAGTGAAGTTTACATCTTCCTCTGGTGTTTTACACAATTTCCTTTACCGGATATCTAAACAGAAGACCCCCTGACCTCCTCAGTCTCTGCTGGTCCTCATGAGAACAAACCAGGCATTAGTATGCCATGTGTTTTCATGGCGGTGATATGGTCCTCACTAAAGCAACCACTGAACCACAGCATAGAGTCAGTAGTCCCTTATTAACAGGGTATGTACACCTCATAACTGTCAGGAAAAGGAAGAGACAGCCCTGACGAGCTCGCTGGTGGGGAGGCACAGCCATGTTGAATAATGATCAGCCTCTCTGAGAACCCCGCTGAGAGATTAAGTTAACATACAGTATAGGGATGCTTTTTGCTCCCTATTTGGACCGACTTGAACCAACTGTGTTCGGAAAACAGCCCAAACTCAAGAGGAAGTATAGTTTTAGTTTTTCATTGAGCAAGAGACCTCCTTTCTGAGAAGTTCACCTTTTGTTAAATGGTTATTCCAGGAAATAATTAGATTGGGCAATTTAATATTGTTGGGACACAATTATTTTTCTGGAAATGTAATTTAATCTGAAGAAAGGGCTTTCTTTAACAGTGTTATTCTACCATTTGGTTCATTTCTGCACACAATTTGACTGTTATCAGGCCATTAAATGTGAGTTATTGCTCACTATAAGCCCCATAGATGTGGGTCAGTCGGGGCCTACTACACCTACTACGTCGTAAAAGTGAAAGCGAAACTTAAAACCAACACAATGTTTTTTAAAACTGCAGGTTTTGAACACAAACAAAACAACTTCTTTAGGTTTATGCAACAAACAACACGTTGTTGGTTTCACACAGAATGCAAACCACGGTCTTGTCTATACTAAAGCGCTTGACATCCGCTTTTGCTCCTGTCATATTTGCTAGAGATCGCTGTCGACTTCTTTTATTCCCTCTTTTGATGATCAACTATGTGAATAGATGACAAAACCTACTATACGGTGTAGCAGGGCCCTACTGACCAACATCTATGAGGCTGATAACCACTGATAACGCCCCATTTAATGACCTGATAACAGTCTAATCGGCTGATTTATTGAGAGACAGGTCCTTGCTTTTGAGGAAGCACACATGCTGCTTCACCTTCAGCTTGCAGGATACGGTACATTTATTTACGGTAGTCCTGCAACAAAAGTCATAGATGATGGTTACCTGATCAGTGTTTCTGTGATCAACTGATACTCTGATGAGAAAATGTGCACATTAAATCTTCTCTAAAGCTTCCCGTATCAGCTCTGTACATTTATACTGATTAACTGAAAAACCTACATATTTCTGCATTGTCTAATGTCTCATCTCTTATCAAATTTACTTCACGTTCATTTGGCAGAAGCTGTTGGGGCAAATTTACACCTCTGCACTGATTTCGACATATGTTGAATTATACCACTGTTTCTAGCTGTATACCACCCACTGTTAGCTTCTAACATGAATTCACATGTTCACATTCGCCGTCTGACTGTGAACTCTGCATCTAAATGTAAATTACCTGCTACAGCACCATCTGTAATGGTTTTAATCCCTTTGTGGTGTGAATACATACCACACCATCACGCATAATTATTGGGTCCATAAGCTAAAGAATATCTTTTGTCATTATTATTACATGGATATTGTATTTTTCCAGGGAGGGCAGTATAATCCAATATAATCCAATAATTGCTATTAGCAAGTATGAGTTAACTTTACAGATGCAACCACCTAGAATTTCCTTTCCCACCTAGCTGGCAGCCAGTTCCCAGCTAGTTCCCAGCCAACTTCCAGCCTTTTAATCTCAAGGGACCTCCCGGTTAAATAAAGATAAAAAAATAAATACATAAAAACAATAACAAAGATAGTGGACTACTGGATTTTTTACGTTTTGTTAGCCCTGCTCAAACTAATTACTACTTTACATTTGAAAAATGTTACAGTCACAGGAGGCCAAAGCAGGGAGCACATTAAACATGTCGAGGCTTATTGAATGTGCTTTGGGGCGGTTGAAGGCGAGGTTTGTAGCACTCTGAAGGGCGATGGACATAAACCTGAATGACCTCCCTTCCCTCATTTATGCATGTAAAGAGACAGTTGATGACAGCAGAGTGAGTGCAGGAATAACAGCCCTCCATCCTGAGTGTAATGAAGCCGAGGCAGAGGGGGTGAGAAGGATGATAATAAAATTCCTTGACCCTTAAGTTGTGATCTCACTTGTGGTAACATGTAAATATTAGGGTGAGCGTTTGGAGTCGTTTTTACGTTTGAGTGTCGTCTGAGCCTTGGTAGGATTTCCATTTTATGCTACTTTATACTTCTACTCCACTACATCTCAGAGGCAAATATTATACTTTTTACTCCACTACATACTAGAATATACACTCACCGGCCACTTTATTAGGCACACCTGTTCAATTGCTTGTTAACACAAATAGCTAATCAGCCAATCACATGGCAGCAACTCAATGCATTTAGGCATCTAGACGTGGTGAAGACGACTTGCTGAAGTTCAAACCGAGCATCAGAATGGGGAAGAAAGGGGATTTAAGTGACTTTGAACGTGGCATGGTTGTTGGTGCCAGAGGGGCTGGTCTGAGTATTTCAAAAACTGCTGATCTACTGGGATTTTCACGCACAACCATCTCTAGGGTTTACAGAGAATGGTCCGAACAAGAGAAAAAATATCCAGTGAGCGGCAGTTGTGTGGACGGAAATGCCTTGTTGATGTCAGAGGTCAGAGGAGGATGGGCAGAGTGGTTCGAGATGATAGAAAGGCAACAGTAACTCAAATAACCACTCGTTACAACCAAGGTATGCAGAATACCATCTCTGAACGCACAACACGTCCAACCTTGAAGCAGATGGGCTACAGCAGCAGAAGACCACCCGGTACTAGCACCGGACACTTTATTAGGTACACCTTGTACCTAATAAAGTGGCCGGTGAGTGTATATTACATATTTTAAAGCTTTAGTTACTTAGTTTATTATATTTTGTATCAATATAACATATATTATTATAGGTTAAGCCACCCAGCAGTATACTGTATAAAGTAAATTAGCTCCGCCTTTACCATCTGATCATAACTCTAGCAATACCCGTTTAGCCTTGTTAGGGCTGTACATCAATATCTATGTAGTTATCAATTTTGCATGCTAGATATTGAGTATTCATTGTATAGTAACACAAAGGTTACTCAGTGCCATGCAGTCACAAGAGAATTAGATGTTTTTTTCACGGTTTAAATCGTTGCATCTGACTTACAGAAAGAGGACTTCTATTCCCCTGATAAGTCGGTTTTGTGATCCCCATGGAAACGGTCACACGCTGCCTCAAAAGCTGACAGCCAGAGTTGATGTTGTTGCCTCAAGTGAGAGAGGGAGACGGGGGAGAAGAAGAAGAAGAAGGGAAGAGTGGGAGGAGGGATGGGGAAGATGGGATCTGAAGAACCAGGGGAAGTAGAGATGTGACTCCAATCAAATTATTGGCCAATCAAGTCATAACGTGAGTAATTCAAGGCTTACATCGACGGCCTTAATCTGATTGCCCGTGCATTAGGGGCTCAAAGGAGGGCTCTTAGCGAGCGCGCTCAGTGGGGGGTCTTGGAGGGAAAAGGTGCTTTGATGGGAGACAAGAGAGATTCGCTTTCGGTGGAAGTCTCTGTGTGTTTGTAAGACAGACAAGCTTCAGGGCTTGTTGAAATGATGCCTGTCTCTCTACCTTTTTTTGGAGCATTACTGTAAAGCAGAGAAAGCCAGGCTATGGGGGTAGAGGGAGGTTTACAACGCCTCTCTGTTGCCATCTGTTTCAGCGCCATTGTCCAATGGCAACATCTCTCATTTGCCCAATTACAGAGGAGGATTATGATGTGTTTGTTTCCTGCCCATGGGCTCCCTAGCCACATCTGACTCATGTTGTAGGTAGTGAAGTATCATCTATCCTCTAATGAGTGCTGCCAGGAGAGCCTAGCTAAAGTCACATTGTTATTTTTTTCCCCTCTAATAGAGCTTTTTCAACACACATGGTATGTATATAAAATATAATAAGATTGTGCATTCATTTAATGCCACATGTGCATGCAAGCAGCCCTAGACTGTGCGGCGTAGTCCGATAACCCTTCGCTGTGGTATCTAAACCCTGGTGTAACTGGTGGGGTGAAAGCAGCTACGCCAGGAGAGCTTACACCTGGAAAAACACGACTGTGGAACCGTGCAGCCATTGAACGGAAGGGGCTCCAACAATGCCCTCAAAAAGCGCAGCGTTTTCCGGCATCTGACACCGGCGTTGAGTGCTAATCGTGCTCAGTTTCAGCATCCCAAGGTCCTCAGAAATGAATCCTGGCATGTTTCTGTGCTGATTTGCATGTGGAGGGCTCCTGAGTTAGTGACCCCCCCTTCCCTCTCTCCTACCACCCATACATATACACACTCATATACACTCCAACCTCCCCTTGCGCTCGGGGATCTGCATTGTCGAAACAGCTGCCAAGGGAACAGCTTGTCTCGGCGAGAGAGAGAAAGTGAGAGGGAAAGAGAGAGAGAGAGGGAGCACTGGGGGGAGGGAAGGTAATCAGTTTTTGGAAAAATACTGCCTCTCCATCCCCTGCCAAGAGTTAGTTTGTGTTGTGGCTTTTTTTTTTCTCTGGGCCAGCGTAGCCCTGCTGGCACTGTGGCTCCAGCCACCCACCCCTCTCTCCGCGGTTAATTCAACAATGGGGGGGGTTAGGTCGTAAACTGACAAAAACAACAGCCAAACAGAGTGAGGTTTAGAAGTGTGTTTGTTTCTGTATGTGTGTCTATGCGCGACCGCTCTGGGAGTGCTGACTTTTTTTTTTCTCATTTCAACCATATGCTTATTTGTGGGTGACAGTCAGGCATCCATAAAAAAAAGGCTTATTGTTGTGATACCACAGCAAGTATCCATAAGTGAGCAATCACCCTTTTTTTTTAGAGTGCTGGCAATCTGCCTCCTCACAATATTGTGCCATGTGTCCCCGTTCTCCCACACACAAATCTGATTCCATCACAACTGACTGACTAAAGCCATTGTACCAACACAGCACCAGTTGAACAAACGTAACAAGCTTTTGCACGGTGGATCTAGTTCGACGCACGCCGTAGACCAAAGAGGAATAAACAGGAGCGCCCCCCCCTTCTCTAATAAAGCTCGTCAGCTCAAGAGGAAGTGACAGGTTCAACAGTGTTCCTGGTTAACACAACAACCTATGAATAACCTCATCTCATAAAACATATGGCCCTTCCATCAAGCACGCTGCAAACCAGGCAGCACATGTGAATTAGGGTGTCAATCAAAAAGGAGCTAATAGCAGCAAAGCTTTTGTATAGCCTTGAATATCCACATCTATAATGTCCGACCAATAATAGTCATTTCTGACTTTGATTAAAAGATTTCTTGACATTGTTATATATCATTTTCATTGTATACTTTTTAATTGCTGGTTTTCCTCAGGATTAACAACATCTTAATGAATTTTATGGCAGAAGTGCCAATTAACCAACCAATAAAACAAAGCAATAAAACTGAAAGAAAAGCTAGAATATTATTCATTTTATTATTTACAACACAATTTCAATGTGAATTTTCAATAATTATTCTTGACCCCAAGCAGCATAATGTGTGTGCACATACAGTACAGAGGATTACTGTATAAATAGTTAATCGCACAATTTTTATCTGTACAAAACTTACCTTAAAGGGAGATTTGTCATGTATTTAATACTCTTATTAACATGGGAGTGTGCAAATCTGCTTGCTTTATGCAAATGTATGTATATGTTTATTATTGGAAATCAATTAACAACACAAAACAATGAGAAATATTGTCCAGAAACCCTCACAGGTACTGCATTTAGCATGAAAAATATGCTTAAATCATAACATGGCAAACTGCAGCCCAACAGGCAACAACAGCTGTCAGTGTGTCAGTGTGATGACTTGACTATGACTTGCCCCAAACTGCATGTGATTATCATAAAGTGGGCATGTCTGTAAAGGGGAGACTCGTGGGTACCCATAGAACCCATTTTCATTCACATATCTTGAGCTCAGAGGTCAAGGGACCCCTTTGAAAATGGGCATGCCTGTCTTCCCCCGCGCAAGTTTGTAGCGTTATTTAGCCTCCTTCACGAAAAGCTAGTATAAAACGGTTGGTATGCCTGTATCTTGACTCTAGCTGTTAAACAAATTAATGCATTAACGCATTAACTTTGACAGCCCTACTATATACATCACCACCTCTGTAATGCCCTTTTCAGTGAGAGTTTTCAATGATTATTCTTGGCCCCAGGCGGCATAACACACATACAGTACACAGGACTACTGTATATCAAGTGGCTAAAGCCTTATGTTATTATAATAAAGCATATGCATATCATCAGTTAAATATTGGCAATATATTACAGTTGAGATATGTTTCCAGCCTGTAGCCTGGGAACCAGTTAAACATGTTTGACTGAATAATCCGAGAGCCGGTGCTCACTGATGCAACATCAATTAGGCTCAAGTGAAGGGTCGATTAGTCTTCAAAAGGATGGAGAGGAGCCGCATGTGAACCCGCTGCCTCTTCTGCGGCTACAGGCATGGGAAGAGACAGGAAGCGAGGGAGCCGACGCAGCGGCCACCGCGAGGGAGAGTTAGCTGTTTACATGCTGTGCGGATGTATACAAGCGTCCTCTGTCAGACTTTTAATCACTTTTGGAACCTTTTGAGATGCTGCACAGCAGCACGGGGGGAATAGCTTTCACCGTTTTAGGGAGGAAGGAAGAGAGGAAGAGATATGATTCAGATGCTCCGCTGGCTACTATTCACCCTGGCTCCTTTTCTCCATTTCCCTCCCTTCCTCTTCTCTCTCCTCTCTTTGCTCTCTACAAAGGTATGTTTAATACATAAGGGTCTAATTGCTATCACAGCTGCTGCTCCATCGTCTGCCTGTCTGGGTTTTGCGCTGGGTACTCCATCCCTCTTCTCCTGCTCTCCTGAAAGGAGAGAGGCCGTAGTAATGGGCCTCTTCTGCCCTCAGGCATTACCGTCCCTATTTTATTCTTCTCTGCATTTTTTGTTGCCTTTCCTTTTCCAATCATTCATCCCTCTGTCCTTTTGCCTCCCACCCTGTAGATATTGTTTACAGTGATGCACAGAAAGTCTTCTACCCACCCAAGGCCCTATGTAAATAACGCTCCAAACTTATGCAAAATTTTGGCAAGGAAAAACGGGCATGGCCATTTTCAAAGGGGTCCCTTGACCTCTGACCTCAAGATATGTGAATGAAAATGTGTTCTATGGGTACCCACGAGTCTCCCCTTTACAGACATCACATGCAGTTTGGGGCAAGTCATAGTCAAGTCAGCACACTGACAGCTGTTGTTGCCTGTTGGGCTGCAGTTTGCCGTTTTATGATTTGAGCATATATGTTTTTATGTTAAATGCAGTACCTGTGAGGGTTTCTGGACAATATTTGTCATAGTTTTGTGTTGTTAATTGATTTTCAATAATAAAAATATACATACATTTGCATAAAGAAAGCATATTTGCCCACTCGCATGTTGATAAGAGTATTAAATACTAGACAAATCTCCCTGTAAGGTACATTTTGAACAGATACAAAATGTGCGATTCATTTAATTTGAGATTAATCACGATTAAATAATTTTAATTTATTGACAATCGATTTTTGGCCTCAGAGATTTGCTCCCATTCAGCCACGAGAGCATTAATGAGGTGGACACTGATGTTGGGCGAAAAGCACCCATTTCACCCAGAAATTGGGAGATTTGGGAGAAAGATTTATTTTGTCCATTAGTTGTTTTTTGGGGATTTTTTCATGCTGAATTTCCAAGATTTAAAGGGGTGCTTTTGTGGAGAAACTCAGTTTCACAGATCAATTAATCAATTAGTCGACAAAATCGCGTGAGTGTTATTCGACTAAGAATTTCTTCGGTCGAGGACAGCCCTACGAATTTGTAACATGCAAGTTGTGATTTGCAACATTAGATCAATTCCTTTCCTGTCAAAACAAATGCCATGCTCATGACCAATGCATGAGCATGCAAGAACCATGACTCACATTTGTGAGTGACAAGCATTCATATGCCACCATTTGCGACCTGCGTGTAAGCAGTACTCATAAGTCGCTTTGGTGAAGCCGGTCCCCGGCTCGCATTCGCTTTTGCAATTCATTTCAAAGGTGTTGGATGGATCTTGCTTTGTGTCGGGGGTATTATTAACAGACTTCTAGTCATATAATATACCTCCATTTTACCTGGTTGACAGCTTATCACTGGTTCTGTTTTTCACCATCCTGCCACCTCCTCCATATGAAACACAAGGCAGCCTGTCTCTCTTTCACTCTCTCCCTTTCACTTGCTCTCACGCTCTTTCTTCCCCCCGCTGCATTAATAGATGCAAATGGAGGCGTGTGCGGGGGAAAGGAGCTGACATTTATGCCTCTGATTAGAACATGCAGCCCCAACGCTTTGTAATTGATTGCAGTCCTGGACAGCACACACTCACCCATACCCTCTCTTAAAGGCCCGTACCGCTTTCTGCATCCTATTAGTGTAGGTGTGTGTGTGTGTCGGTCTCTCTCTGACCCACACACTTCCAAAACACAGTTGCTCATACATTTACAGTATATACACACTCATATACACACACAAAGTCTGCCTCACTGCATCCATTTGAATAAGAAGCTTTTTAATGGCCGCTTGGTTTCGACTTCAAGGCCAAGTCGTTGCGGAGAAGCCGAGCTGACGCGAGTGAAGATGTTGATCCGCCTCCTCGGGATCAATCCGCGGCCGCGACCTGTGAACTCGGATAAGCTCGAAAACCGTGTCAGGGGTCAGGGTGATGAGGTGATGTTGGCGTGATGGGTCAAAGAGTTCGCTCTAAGAGTGGAGAAAGAGGTAGGAGTTGAAATGTTGGAGACAGGGTGGGAACGATGAGAGGATGGGAAGAACAAAGAAGAACTAAGGTGGAGAGAGAAGAAAAAAAATGAAGGTTGCTCACAGAAAAGTGACATGAGAGAGAAACGAAAAAGTAGGCCGAGGGCAGAAATGTGCTGAGCATTGTGTCCTTGATATTTTTATTTTTTTTGGGAGTGTGTGTGCATGTGTGTGTGAACCTGTATGTTTTATGAATACACATGGCATGCCAAGTTGAGCTTATTTGCTTGTGTTTGCATTTGCATTCTGCCTGCTTACTCGCGCGCATCTTTTGCAGGCCTCCTTGCAGTTTGCGCGCATCGCTTTGTATGTTAATGTGCGTGCATGTGCACATGTACATCTGCGTGTGCAGGTGTATGTGTGAGGAGCAGCGGGAGAGTGTGGCAAGGTGCTGTACAGTAATTAGCATCATTCTCACCAGGGAAGTGCTGTGTGTGGAGGGCCCATTAAACACATTGCAGGGACAAACACGGAGCCGCAGCCCTGTTCTGCTGACTAGCATCCTGTACTGTAACACGCACAGCAACACAAACACTCCTCAATCATCTCCACCCGCCACATACAGTAGCCTCGCACACACTCACCAACACTAAATGTTCAAACATGTCACTCTGCATACATTAGAAGATGAATAAAGTAATAAGGCGCCAATAGAAACACAAATAAATACTGTATATGCTAAAAGTATCCCATAAAAGCAGCTCATCTAAATAACCTGCAGCTTCATGGTATCTCGTACACTTTGAATTAATATTGTAACAATATATGTTTTTTCCACATATGTAAAGGTGGGCGAGATCACATTTATCCCGTTCATCCCCCACACACATTTAGAGACACACTTAAAGATGACACCGTGACACACACACGCACACACTCGGGGGTTGAGCGGGGGTGTAAAATTATGCTGCGTTAGCTGGCGTGCAGTGTTTGTGCTAATGAAGCTCTCTGTCCACACAGGCTGATAACTTGCTGATGACTCGATACTTCTGCCAGAGAGGTCTGAAGCACAGTTTGAATGCTGAAGCAGGTGTAGCCCGCGGTGGCTCTGCATTATTAGCTGAGGGTGTTTTTTTCTTTCTTTTTTTGTCTTTTAATATAGGTATGGATGAATACAAGCCTGCATAAGTCATTCCATATTATTCCCCTCGAAAGTGCAATAGTTGTTATTTTACAGTTCCTAATCAGTGAGAATTACTTTGTCAGTCATTCAAACATTTTTACTCTAGTTTTTTTCAAAGACCGAAATTAATATCATTACTTTATAGAAAGACGGATGACAATTCAATTCAGTTTCACTTTCTCAAGGTGAAACTCCATCACTTGTCATCCCTGGTGTTGATCTCATAATTCTGCCCAATTTGAAGCTGCAGTCAGTAACTTTGAGCAAATATGAAAAAAGTTATTTTTACAAAACTATCAAAGAGTAGCAAAGAGACGAAACAACACAGGCCATTTCAGTAGACATTAAATATGACATTAGAATAGAAAATAATTTTGTTTTACTTTTGTACGTGCCTTTGTAGGCAGACATTTTACTGGCATCTAGTAGTCGCTTTCAGTCCTAAATGGCGGGAGCGTAGCTCTGCTGCTGGGTGCCGATGTTGCAATGGAACGAACAACTGGCTTTTACTTCTTGGCAATATAAGTTCTTTAACTATGTCCAGACAGTAGTGCATGAGAAGGTAATCTGTGAAAAAAATCAACTTTTAATCATATTAGCTCAAAGTTACCGACTGCAGCATTAATTATTAATCATGGTAATATTTTACTCACCACCTCGATTGAAGAACAATGTCAATCAGGGCATGGCACACAAGCCTCCTACAGGAAAGCCCTGTGGTTATTGGAGCAAACTGCATAAGGATTTTCAGAACCTTTAAGCTACTTAAAGGGAAACCCACGGGCAACCCTCGCCAGCAAGTGAGCGGAAGCCGAACGTTGTTCATTTGCACATACAACCCACATTGCAACGATAGGGAATAAGGAATGTAATGTAATTAAAGAAGTTTTTGGAGAAGCTTTAGGAGACTCGTGAAATCCCCCTTTAAGCCCAATTATTTCATGAATTGATATTTTTGTAGGTGTGGGTTCAAGTCTTTCTCATCCTGTAACTAAAAGCCCCATAACACCTTGTTTACTTCCACTTTCTCCACCTGTCATAGCCAGTGAGGCTCGTTGCTCCCCTTGTTTGTTGCACATCTGCTTGTCATCTCACTAAGGAGCTGATACACAAGTTGAGCCTGACCTTACAGAAGTGCTGTGTCATTTAGAAGTGCACACACACACATACACACACACTCTTACACAAAACACTGGAGAGACATCACACACCCACACAGGGGCATACACACCGCCTCCACGTCCCCTATCCAGCGCAGGGAGCAGTAATTAGTTAGCGCCCCCAGGACTCTGACAGGCTCTTTCTGACAAGACTAAAGGGCAGGGTGACATTTTTGGTCAGCGACGCAGCGCAGTCATCGCGCTGCATACTTCACAAAATTACCAGATGGGGTTGAGAGTTCAATTCCCTGGGCCCCGGTCTGTGCCGATAGAGCTTTCAACCTTTTCAGACAACACTTTGCGCACGGATGACATGCGTGGAGTAAAAAGGGCCCCGGCGCCGTACATCCTTTGGGGACGCCGACACCTCATCTTCTTTGTTTAGACTTTAACGGCCTCGGGAGACTCGAACGCCTCCTAAGCACCATCTATAAATGATACATTCTCCACTTGAATGCTCAGAAGCTGATGAACTCGCACAAGGGGCCTCACAGAGTGGAGTTTTATAGCGATTATGTCTGAAAGTTTTTCTGTCTTGATGTTGGAAGACTGGGGGCAGCCGCATTAGTGCGGTGATATGAGAGTGTAGCAGCCCTAATGCTCGACCATAGAACAAAAAGCAATGAGAGGAAGGGAGATTGGAAGGGGAAGAAAAATAGCTGTGACACAGACACTGATATAGAAGGAGACAGATGGTAAGGACCCATAAAAAGAGGGAGCTGCAGCCTCTTAATCTTATCTTAATTTTTCTCAGTAAATAAACTGAATCTTAATGGTTGCCGTTAGCTGGAATTACTTCTCCATGTAAAACCATCCCCGGCCAGACTCTCTCTCTTTCTCTCTCTCTTTCTCAGCTCAGAAAGCTGTAAACACAATAAACCTTGCACACCTTATTGCCTGGACTGGACTCCGCCAGCCCCACGCCGCTCGATCTCGGCTATGACGGCTGTCAGTTAAGATTTATTCTCCTAACAGCGTTGATGGATGAGCCAAGATCATGACTAACTGGCTGCCCACTAGCTCCCCATTCCCATGACCTCATCATCAGCAGGCTGGCAGGGTCTCGACTTTCCGTCATGCCCGACCAATTATTAGGCCTCCGTGGCCAATGCCATCTTACCAGGCCCTCTGGCACTGCTCTGGTGGCTCAAACTCCTTTTCTGTTGCCTGTTTGATTTCTTTATGTCAATCATTTTCTGCGTTTTCAGTCCAAACAGTTCAGGGACTCCCTGTGAGGAACTGCCCACTGGGGAGCTGCATATACCTTCAACGTTTGTTTTGTTCTGTTTGAATTCGCACCACCAATAGGAACGCTGAAGTGACATAGGCCGGCCGGCGCCGCACTCACACATCTCCAGCTGGGAAATTGGCGAGCGTCTGGTTTGTTATATTTCCCAAGCTCGCTTAGCTTTTTTTAGTCATATAAAAATTAATAAACAACTGTTTCACCACAATCATATAAACTCAAGAAAAATAGCCGTCACAAAAGTACTGTTTGCAATTTTAGCTTGAATCGGCTATCGTTCTTCAGCTCAGTGGGGGTGTTTTGTGCTACTTCGTTATCTCGCTGAGCAGCGGCTCTCACTCGTTCTTTGGCTCAGTGGGGGTTTGCTCATCAACGAGTTAATTTCGGGAATTTACCGTCGGCCCATTTGTCCGTGTTTTCTTCCATTTATTTCGTTACGAGCTGCTGTCTGTTTATTATGTTGTCTGTCGTTTACACGGCTAACGGGTTTTTACAAATGATGGTTCCCGGTGCTGCATTGGCTCATGTGTCACAGTTCCTCTTGTGCTGGGAGAGTACATACTCTGAAATAGTAGCTGAAAGACACCGTTCTAACAACTACCATTGTTCCTAGTTTTTGCAGTGTGAACATAATAAAAAGTGGAGATCTTAGAACAATGAAAAAGTTCCTCCGGTTCCCAAAACGCCTTCTGTTCATTGACAAAAAGTGCCAATCTCACTCACTGCTTTTGACACAAAGCTTTCTTTAGAGTATTCTCCAAAAGTTGGAAGAGGTTCAACATCTCTGAAAAGTCCTGAGTGAAGGGAACAATGTTTCTCTCTGCCAACCAGTCATGATTAACGACTGCAGCAAATATGGATGCCGTGGCAGGGAGTTACAGGTCATTATTGTCTGTTAAATCATCTTGTGGAAAGGTAAACTAGGACTCAGATACGAGAGATAACGGACAGGCTTTCAATTCTCCTCACAGGCAGCACACATGTGAACACAGTGTACTGCTTCATAGAAGCATGTTGTTATTGTATTGACAGTTTTGTCCTTCTCGTCTAGAATGTGAATGAGCTTTAACATTTCTCGAGATTGCAATACAGCACCATGCTGCCTTTAAGGGTCATAGACATTGCTGCAATAGGTTCATGCATTGCGATGCGTTCATTCATGGGATTTTCTCCACACTCTATTATCATGTCAAGGCTCTTACCATGACTGACCTTGTCATCGGGCCGACTCTGTTAACACCGTATCACTGCAGCGGTGATGCTGTTTTGTGAACTTGGCCTCCAACTGAGGATTTATTTTGTGCTTTTGATTATTTATTTATATTAAGGTATTATATATTTTAGTATTCTCTAATACACTCAACACCCTCCCATTCTTCACTTCATCCCTCTCCACCTCCCTACTGCCGGTTGCACCCTAACAGCGCGGTGTCTGTATCATCCGCTCTCAGACAGAGGCATCACATCACATGGCAGGTTGACCCGCTGACCTTGCGGCCCGGTTAATCCCGCTAACATGGCTGGCTTTGGAAACGTGTGCTATTTTAATTACCAAAATGATATATTTTAATCCCGCTTACTCAATCCAACGATGGAAAGCAGTGGTGATTTAGATGTGAAATATGAAATATGGGTGAATTCTCATTCAAAGGATGTGGCACTGCACCATGCAGAACCAGCAAGGACAGAGGATGTCCTTAAAGCTAAATCTGGTCTTTAACTGGATCCTGTGATCTAAATACATACAGATGGACACTAACACACAAACGCACACACAAACACACGTGTGTCCACGACCGGCTCGGATGTTAAGATTTAAAGCCGGCCTGTCTGTGGTGTCTCCCAGTGAAATCTGGCTGCACTACTTAGACTGAACCCAGAGAGAAGTAAACACAGGGAAACCAGATGGTCACTGCTCTCAGCTCTGCCAGTGGCAGCCAGAAAACGATCTGTACAAGCAGGCAGCAATGATTTACATGCTGTATCTGTCAGTCAGTCTGTCTGTCTGTCTGTCTGTCTATCTGGGATGTTGTGTACTGTATATCGGGTGTGGGAATGTGGGACTCAAGAGTCATCTTTCTTATGTGGATATTCAATTTTCAAATGAGGGGTTTTCCTACAACAGGAATTTGGTGGCTAGCAAAGTGTTATTGGTATGATAATTTTGTGTGGCAAAACTATTTTCAGTGAGATTTTGTCATATCTTATGTGAAGCACAGCGGCAGTCGTAGCTGCTGTCATACCCACTCTTGCTATTTAATGTAGGTGACATGTTTTAATGCAATAGATGCACCTTGCAGTACCATGAGCAACCGGCATCAGAGCCTGTGATGCAGACATGGTTTTCCATATGACATGCTGCTAAGCAAGGCCATAATATTGCAGGTTAGAGTAGTTAAAGGTGCAAAATTTGAAATTCAAAACATTAATATAGCAGCGAACCATTATTTGCTATGTAGAGATATAAAGGAGTAATGTCTACCTGAGCAGAGAATGAAGTCGCTCTCCTTCTGTGTGTGTTGTAATCCGAGCTTCTCTGTGCTTTCCAGTAAACATCGTTAACACTGTCAGCATTTCTTGCTGATTTTTGTACGGTTAGTGGTGTTAGCACTGTTAGCTGCTAGCCACCAGCTCTGTAGTGTCGAGAAGGGAGCCCGCAAGTTAGGGAAACTCTTCACAAATGGTTAAGGTTAGGCATTAATCTTAAATCGTTATGTTAGGATAGGTCATCTGGCAGCAAGTCTCTTGAGAGTTTTTGCAAATCTCAAATGAGATTTTGCAATTTGCGGGTTACCTTCTTGACACGACCCGCCAGCTCATCCGTCACCATGTTGAGAGCCTTGAGGAGGCAATAGAAATGCTCTGAATTCCATAATGAGCACCTTTAAAGCTATAAGGTATGCTAAGTAAAGTATACAAAACTATAATTTCTCATTTATTGCATAACTTTGGATGTACCTTTTTCCTATTTCTGATTTCTTCCTGGTTTTAGTTTTGCTTTACTGTCTCAGTCTTATACTTGTTGACAGATAGGAAACCAAGGAAACTTCCGTTGGCAGATTGCCCTCAATATAAGCCTCATTCCAACAACATTTCACATGCATAGTGTAAACTCTTGTGAAAGCTTCATCTCGCTTAATTAAAAACAGAAATAAAAGAAAGGCTACAAACCCTCAGCTATAGGCAAAAAAAGAGATGTACAGTGTGGTAGTTTTATTTCACTTTGTGGCGCCTTTGAAAGATCCGTGTTCCTTGGTTTCTCCATCACTGCGCTTTGGTTGGCACTCCAAGTCACAGTGTGAGGCCTGTTCTCTCAGCCCAGACGCCATTTTGGCTCCGGCAGAGGTCTGTGTTTTTCATCCAAGCGCTCTGTGACAGAGTGTAATCAAATCTTGGCCTCCTCCTACACGGGACGCCAGACATCTCCCTCTGTCAGCCGCAGGAGATTTGTAGGCTCATCATGTTTTGGTCGAAACAAGTTTTCTATATACCCGCTGCCAGAGGGGAGGCGAATTGGATGTGGATGGGAGGAGATGGTGTAGATGGTGGCGAAGAAAACGTATTAAATGCAACCCCCAGCAGTTTTCTTAGCGCCCCTTGTTTGGTTTGGACAAATCCCAGAGTGGTTGGTACCTGCCATGGTGATATATATGCTGAATTCCTCCATCAGGAGAACCATCCGGTGGCTTTATTTGTTGTGTTTCTGATTACTTTTCTTAGTTTCTTAACTCAAACTTTTTAATATTTAGCTCAGTAATGTGGAATGTGTCGCTGCTATAACACCCCGCCATCCATTCTCAAATGGAAAAAGTGCAGCATGGACTAGTGGCACCATGGAAAAACACCCAGTTAAGATGTCAGTGGCCTGCCAGGCCACTGGAGACGGAGAATAGTGTTGATCGATGGGTCTAAAGGCGAAGCAGCGACCATACAGTGATTATGCAGTGTGTGTTTATGTCTACACGATGTGTTATGTGAGTGAAAACACAACAGTTGCGCAAGTGTGACTCCGCGGCATGCATCTGTTCACTCTGTTTTTGTGTGTGTTTTCTTGTGTGGGTGAGCGAGCTTGTGTACGACTGACTGGTTAAGTGTCGTAATGGTTGAGAATACAAACTTGGCCGGCACATCAAAAGCGGCGTGTCGTGTTGGAGCGGCTTTACCCGGGGCACCGCTCACTCTTTTTTACTTCCCAGCATTTCAAGCTTGTTTACAGTGGCACATGCCAAGCCTACCCCTCCATTTGAAAAGCCTTCGCCATGTCGTTAACTCCCTCCCGAAGGGAAACCTCCATTTTTTTTTCTCCCCTCCTGGGTATACAGCCTGTCAGGAACAACAAAAGAAGAAAATTGTCATTGCTTTGCTTCAGGAGGTACTGTGTCTGATTCTGTTGCTCTGGTTGTTGTTTGTTGTTGTTTTTTTTGTGCAGAAAATTGACAGACTTCTAGCGGTTTTCACTCTCTGACTGCTGTGTGTGTGTGTGTGTGTGTGTGTGTGTGTGTGCAGTGGGAGCTGTATGTGGAGAAAAACAGAAGCTCAAGTAGTCTGAGCTTAAAATCAGATGTTAAGTCCCTGAGCATTAGAGTAAGCATCCACATGGCTCAAATAACAGAGGAAGGTGAGAGCGAAAAAAAAACCAAGAAGAAAGAAAATTGCAAGAGAGTAGTTAAGTAAGAGAAAGAGACGATAAATCCTTTTCAAGTGTCGGGGATAGTTTCACAGGTTTGCCTCCGAATAGCTGCAGATAGCATCTGAAAGCCCCTGGGTGGGCTGATGTCGGAGCCCTCCAGACCTGTCCGGTTATCCAGGGCTTTTCCAGGAAGCATCCAGGAAGCCAGGGACCACGCTGGGGTCAAACCACCTCTGCCGGCACAGGAACTGTTGGAACAGAAAGAAACGGAGAGGCAGGAGAAGTCATTATCTGTGTGGAGGTCATATCTGGAACAACCCAGGAGGACGGAGGGGGGGGGGGAGTGGATGGTTGGAAAAGAGTAGCGTATTGCCAGGCTAAGTTTTGGGTTGAGGAAATTAAACCAAACTGCTGACACGGGGCATTTCTAATTTCTTTTTAATAAACTCTTGTTGTATTTAGAGGCTCAATCTCATTGTTCTCCATACGAATAAAAGAATTAATTGAAAAGAGATGGATGCAAGGCCAGGAGGAGGTGTTTTGCTTTCCTTAACATTTATATTTTTATCATTTTTTCCCCATTAAAGAGTTTTTTGGGGGGGAATTTTTCCTCATCCGATCTGAATCAAGGGTCTAAGGACACAGAGGGAGTCATGTGCTGTACATATGTAAAGCCCCTTGAGGCAAATTGTGATTTGTGATATCAGGCTATATAAATCAAATTGACTTTATGTGTGGGAATGTGGATATTTGTACATAGATAGTACTACACTCCTAATCTCTCTCTCTCTCACACACACCATCACACATATAGTCCCCCTGTTTTTGGTGAGCGTCCTCGGGTTGAAATGGGCCTCCCCTCGTCGGTGTCGCAACCTGGAGGGTGATGTTTACAGCGTGGGAGTGAGTGATGATGGCAAGAATGGAGGGAGACAGGGGGGGGACGGCACATTTCCTCCACCGTGTCCCCCGATGCCAAGAATGCAACAGAGAGGTCACACAGCGGCAAACACACACAAACACACAAACATACAACTAATGAGTTTACACTTACGTAAATAAGGAGGAAGTTATCGTACTTAGTATTTACTTATAGTATTAAGGTTTTAGTTTTTAGTTTTCTTACTTAATATCATCATTCATCACATGGCCAGAAATATGACTCCAAATTAATAATGTGTTGTTTTGTATCTGCTGGATTTGTAAATCCAACACATTCTCACTCCTAACTCCTCAAATGCGGCAGCTTGGTCAGCGGCCCTACGCTTCAAACTATGATGCTAGTTGAGCGTCATATTTGGACGTGTATGGGACGGTGTGTCAGTTTCCACTCGTTATCTGCATAGTGTCTTTTCAAAATAAACTTCCAAGTCCACAGGAAAGATACAGTTTCCGCTTGTTACATGCATAGTGTCTTTTCAAAATAAAGTTCCGTATTCACAGGAAACGTACAGCTTCCGTTCGTTACACGCATAGTGTCTTTCAAAATGCACTTCCAACGTAAATGTTTACCTAATTTACAGGTTTACTTACGCAACAAAAGTACTTGGTTAGGTTTAGGAAAAGATCGTGGTTTGGTTTAAAATAATTACATTTGTTATGAAAAATAACATCGTAATTGGCGTTGATTAAGTACGTAACAAAACTAAGGCAAAATACGCCAACATCGACTTAGTTTCACACGGGCCACGAACAGCGGTCTCCTGGGTGAAAGTCCTGTGTTTGTTTGACCCATGCGACCTCCCGTCCTCCCCGCCCTACGCAGACTTTCTTACTTGCGCGGATGTGATTACATCGAGTTAGCTGAAAGCCTGGTACATCTCAGTTGTTTTTTTTGTAGGGTCTAAGGATAGAGGATGTCATATGCTGTACAGATTGTAAAGTCCTCAGAGATTTTGGGCTCTAAATATAAAACTGATTTGACTTGAACACGGGTAATAAGAGAGGAAGAGCGTCAGCAGCGAGGGAGGCTGGATTGAAGCACAACATGATCAGATTGGACAGCACCGGGTAGAACAAAGTGGATTAGAACAAAAACAGAACCAAAACACAGCCACATGGTTGCTTGGATGCTTTTGTTTAAGTGCCTGTTCTGCATTTGACTCAGAGGAGACAAACAGCGCACCAAAAGCCTGGCGAATGAAGTCACATTTGTAATATGATACAAAGCAAAATTCTCTTTCATCAACAGAGGTGGTACACATGGATTTTTTTTTTTCTTTTTTTTTACTCTAGCCCCATCAAAAATAATAAGTCTTTACTGGAATGTTGTCAGTGTTTTGCCTTATTTACAGCCTGCAATTACTTTGTTTTCTGGTACGGGTTATGTGCCTTATTTTATATTCTTTACTTTAATACCTCAGCATATGCACATATAAATGAAGGTTTGCAGACCTCACACTTCCACACATACGCTCGCACACAAATGCACGCATGTGTACACAGATTGGCATGCATGCTGCACTGTCCCAAGTAATCCCCAGCAGCTTCGGTTTTATCTCCAAACAGCTTCCAGGTGCACTCAGCTGGCAAGACGCAGAACATACACCAGCGCGCTCGTGTTCAAACACACACTTGTAAGGCAAACACATGCACGCCCATATACAAGCATGTCATCCGAGGGACAAAAAAGAAGAAGCCTCCTTCTCCACTAACAAGTCATTTCACCCCGCCGCTGTGTGTAATCCTCACCATATCTGACAGAAGGATCCTATTGTCACCAAAAAAAACCTCTGAGCCTCTTTCATGGATGCCTTAATGATGTTTTATCACGCTCTGGGCATCATGTTCACATTTCCCTGCATGTTTAAAAAAAGACAGAAAAAAACCCACCTCACTTCAGAATACTCGTGTCAGTTAAAGGGGCGATTGATATGCCGTCTTCTCGGCTCCCTCCCTCCCCCCCTCCGTCTCTCTTCCTCTCTTCTCCTCATCTCTCCCTCTTTTCAAGATCTTACATTTTCACTAAAGTCCCCTTCTCTCTGTTATCATTCCACCAGAGGCTCTCAAAAGGAGCTTTGATATTGAAAGCAGGCTTGGCTTGAAAGGCAAGGGTTTAGGGGAATGTAAATGCTGGGGGTCTTTTTTTAAAGGAAAAGATCTTCCAGTTAACGAACACCTCGCGCTCTGCCACTTTCTGCACTGCTGACTTCTTTTTTTTTCTTCGTATGTGACAAAATGGAGATGAAAAATGGATTCATGAATGTCTTCTTTAGTCATTTATATGGATTTGGGTCAATTGAAGTTGATGAAATATTCTGACACATACTAAGGCAAAAACAATATCAAAATTTCATCGAGAGATTTTTGAGCATGCTGAACTATATTCCAACTTGGGCCGTTTGAAGTAGAGTTCTTAAATCACTAACTATTAATTGGAATTAGCTTTTTGCGTGGGATATTTTTTAGTACACAAGGGTGGCAATCTTGGGGGAGGCAGAACTTTAGTATGTTAAAAAAGGATCTGGTTGTGTTATATTCTTTCTAGGTACTATATGATCTGTGGTGAATTTACTGTGTTCCTGCTACTATGCATTAAGGCTAGAGCTGTCAATCGATTAAAATATTGAATCGGGATTATACGCATTATTGTCCATGATTAAGCGTGATTAATTGCACATTTTATCTGTTCAAAATGTACCTTAAAGGGAGATTTGTCAAGTATTTAATACTCTTATCAACGTGGGAGTGGACAAATATGTTTGCTTTATCCAAATGTATGTAGATATTTATGATTGGAAATCAATTAACAACACAAAACAATGACAAATATTGTCCAGAAACCCTCACAGGTACTGCATTTAGCATAAAAAATATGCTCAAATCATAACATGGGAAACTCAAGCCCAACAGGCAACAACAGCTGTCAGTTTTTCCTCCCCAAAATTTCGCTTAACTTTAGCATCTAGCTTTAAAATTGAGCCCACTACAACCTAAAGATCGCAAAGTACTTTAATGGGTTAAAGAAATGAATGGCGTTAAAACAAATTTGCGTTAATGGGTTATTATCACTTTAACTTTGACAGCCCTTGTTCAGTTATATTCTTTCTAGAATACTCGCCTGCGAATAATATATGTCTAGGGCTTTTATTGTGAAAGGTAAGAACGGAAGGAGTGGATCTGGTCTGTGCAGCTTTTATCAAGTTTGAAAAGTGTAATAAAGTTTGCCATCCTGGTTAGGACTACGAAGCCTATGTGTTGTTGTCACATAAATATAGGCGTAACTCAACCCGTTCCTCACAACCTGATTGGTTGATGACTTTATTGGTGGTGCGAAAGCTTACAAAATCAACCTTGTGACAAAAACAACCGTTAGAAAAAATATATGGACGTGGAAAGTAATGGAAAAAGCATCGCCAGTGTGTAACTGCCTTTACAGAGTGTTGCTTGTAAGGACAAACCGTACCCATGACCATTTTTTCAGAGCTTTCATGGCTTTTCTTATCAAATTCATTGAGGTCCAACAGGAAACTGGAAGATATTTCAAGATGTCCTCGTCCTCTCCAGGCAGGCAGGCAGGCAGGCAGGCAGCAGCCCCCTGTCATGGTTTACAATGGCATCACGGATCAGATTGACGTAACAGTAGTCAAAGTCTAATGTACTTGTCAGCATGTGCAGTCCCAGCACATCCGTGACGGCACACTGCTCAGTATCCTGCAGTGAGCTTCTGTTGGGGAGCTGAGAGACGGCATCCTATGGCTATCCCCCGTCCCTCCCTCTCTCTCTCCCTCTCTCTCTCTGTGTCTCCTCTGCACCCTGCCAACACATCACATTCTTCCTATCCAGGCTACCCTCCCGTGGCTCATGGTGCTACTTCAGCTCCCTGCCAACTATTGCTGCCACAACAAGCACAGTGGACCAGTTTGTCCCAGTCTGGCCTCTCTTGCAGCTCCACCACACTCTTATGTGTATTTTTCTGGACAGGAAAACAGAAGTAAGAAAAAACATATCCGGGAGAAAAAAAAAAACACACACTGTTTCTTCCCTTCACTCTCCCATACAAGGCCTTCTTCAAATAGCTCCGCTCCTCACTAATGAGCCCCTGGAGGGTTGCACCCCGCAATTGCTCTCTTCAGACGCCATTACGGCCAGTGTGGCTTCAAAGAGTTGGGTGAAACCATTATCATAACTGGGGACTACCACCTGCCTGGATAGCTTTAGACATTAGCGGAAAAACCTGCAGTCTGTGCTAATGGGACTGAATGGACTTGACTTGAGAACGGGACTCGTGGGAGCCGTGGAGGTTCATATATCCTGGAGTCTGGACGTCTTTTTTCGTCTTAGATATTTGCTTTGATGTCTCAGTTGATGTAGATTTAGATAATAGGCTGAGTACATTGTTAAGCAGTGTTTACTTTCTGCTCCTCGACTCTGTTCTACTTAACGCTACTTCATTTTTCAACTCCGTTATCAGCCTCTGCCCTCTCAAGGTCACCGCTCCTTGATGCAGATAATTCTATGGCTAATTAAAAACTCATCATCGTTGTGATGAAAAGATAATATGATTTTATAAAAAAAAAAAAAAAAATCATGTATAGAGTATAAAAACTCATCGCGAAACTCTATGACACTGTGACGGCACTGCTAATTTGCCGGTATCCTCCGCCAGCTGACGTGACGCGCGCGAGCAAATGTCAAGTTAATGCAGCCGGTCACCCATCAAGCAGGTTAAATTAATGCTAGGCAGCAAGGTGGATGTCCCAGTGGTAGCTGTCTCCCCGCCAGCCCTGCTGAGGTTTTTTCTTTCTGGGATGGCTGAGGAGGGTACGACGGGTTCCGATACCCCGCTGTCACCCGCTCACATCCCGCCGCATCTGGCAGGTGTGGGACCCACGGGAGCGCTGGCTGCACTCGTCTGGCCCGAGAGCTCCGCATGAGCTGTCAGTCTGCACGGCTACATCACTGCTCTCTCTACCTCAACAGCACTGATGTAGACCTGAAAGTCATACCACACACATCGCTGTAGTACTGTACCAGACTGTTCCGTGCTACACCGGCTCTCTACCATTTACTTTTATTGCAATTGCGATCACAGAATGATTTTACACGCACTTGTCTGGGGTAGTCCTTGAAAGTCAAACTTGCTTTTATTTGCTGTAATTATTACTGACAAAAATATATTTCCACACCTATATCTGTGACATGTGTGTCAAAAGTATATATATTATTTGCAGTATATCTAATAATGCTCCAAAAATCCAAAATCCGAGCTGCTCTGTAATCACCTGCCACAATCTATATTTAAATTCCACATCTCTGTATTCTTTACATTGTTTGTCGTAAAGTGCTTTGTGCTGGGAGACGATTAAATGAAGTGAACCAGCTCATCAGATGTCATTTTGGATGATGACGTTTGCATTTACGGTGGCTCAAAGTGGTCAAACAACTCTGACGTATGCGGGAAAATAACGCAGAAAATCGTGATTGTGTAAACGGGATTGACTCTTGACCCTCTCTGAGGTTTTACTTAGGCACAGCAGTGCTTTAAACTAAATGCTAACATCAGCATTCTTACATTTCCACAATGATTCATTCATATTTACCATGTTCACTATCTTAGTTTAGCATGTTATCATGAGTAAAGTAAAGAGTAAGTTCAGCTGAGGATGATGGGAATGTCATCAGTTTGTAGGTATTTGCTCATGGATAAAATTAAAATGTTGACATGATGATGGCGCTAGATGGAAGGTGAAGCGATCGCCACATTTGGAGCAAATTGCATGAGAATCTGTCTAATAGTTTTTCACACATTTCACTCAAAATGTCACACAAATGTCAAACTCATGGTGGCACTAGAAGAAAAGTCAGGGAATAACTACAATCAGGAGAATTCATCATCTGGGAATAATGTATGTCTTTATAAAAATGTCATAGCAATCCACCGAGTAGTTGTTGAGATATATCAGTGGTCGACCAACATTGTAATCCATAAAGCCACACTGCTAGCGTGGCTAAACAATACATCAAAACAATAGATTAGCAATAAAAGACACTGAACTGCACTGTGCTACAGAACATTGTAGTCTGCTGTCAGATCTGCTATACAGCATGCACTGTCGGAGGCTTAGCAGAGACCAGTAGCAAGATATTTGATGCTAACTGCAACCGCTAGTTCACCCTGCTTTTAAACTGATCTTTATTGGCGTCTTTTTAAAAGAAATCTGAAGTATGATGGCGCCAAATAGGAACTTCATAGGAAGTAATGGCGATTGGTTCACTGCCCTTTGCACCGTTGGACAGATAAGTCATCAAGGATGCCCGTCTCCAATCTGTCTCCAGCCCTCTTAGGCCAGTTGTTGAACGAATTCACCCTTTTTTTCCCAACAACTGTTTGTGTATTTCCCACCGTGCTGAAGAGGCAATTTCCTTTGCAGCTCAAGTGGCAGTTGTCTTTTGCCTCCTTGTTCAATTAGAGGGGAGGGGGGGGGGAGGGGGAGAAGAAAGCTGGAGGGTGGCAGTAATACTTCTGGTCAAAATAAAAGCTTTTTGCGGAGACATCATGTCATCCATCTCCCAGTAAATGATACATCTTCCTCTTACAGCAGTCTGAATGACCTTGTTTGTGTGGCCCTGTTAGTAGCGAGGGAGACTGCGGGAGGGAGTCTGGAAATGAGTCTGGTCATTGTCTGGAGATGCAGGCGGAGAGATAGAGGCAAAGACGGAGAGAGAGAGAGAGCGAGAGAGAGAGAGTGCACTGGTGTCATCTTCGACCTGCTGCACTCATCGGGGAGGCACTGTGGCACCTTGCATCTGATTAGCCAGACACTCATTAGACCTGACCTTGGATCACAACATCACAAAACGGCATTGGATTTAAGAGAGAAACTGTTATTGCGTGTGAGGGCGGAAGCAGTTATTCCTCCCATAAACATTTTCTCAGAGAATTAAAGTTTGGGTTGGTAGGGAGATTAATATGGGGCGAGGAGAGCGTGCCAGCCAAAAAGCAGGCTAGTGGAATTTAATGAGTTTTGTGTGTCGGCTGGGGAGCCCGCTCGCGCCACGCTAATTACGCTCTGTAACGAACTGAGATCTGGGGAGCATCGCAGGAAGACAAAGGCTCTGAGCAGTCCGGCGGCAAGCGGCAGGCGAAACAAAAGAGCTGCATGCGCACATTTCAAGCCCACGTGGACGGAGCGAGATGGAGGCATGCTTACAGTTATCTCCAAACCTTCCCTGGTTACCACCCCCATGTTAAGCGTAATGAGATGAAGCCGGAGATGGAGAGCTCGAACCTGACAAACGAGCCCCTCTATTAGGCTCGCCAGGCACGTGGCGCAAACTCCGGTTGGTTGAAAATGAGTTGTGCGAAGATGGTGGGATTGCAGGATAATTAAATCAATCTTGACTTTCATGCAGTTCCAGCTCTTTAACTAGATAAACACACAGTCTGTATCCGAAACTGCATACTATACTATTAGTACGTACTGATTTGGCCAATACGTAGCATGTAGTATGTAGCAAACAAAAGCAAAATCTCCAGTATGCCAAAAATACCCGGATGTCGTCCAGTATGCATCAGCTACCTTGTCCACGATGCAAAGCGCTGGAACGGTAGAGTCTATGGTTACAACAACAGCAGCCTAAAGCGTCACGTTTTTTACATTTTTCGTAGCTATTTCATCACTAAATTCACTTCTGAAAATGTTTGAGGCGAGAATCAACTGTGTAGATTTTGAATAATGGCAGTTTTACGATATTAGATGGCGAATCGAACTCCAACGTTTTCGGAGTTTAGAAACTCCACAAACTGCCGTGACAGCTAACTAACGCCTGCCGGGGTCGCTACCTCGCCAGCCGAGCGGTCAGGCTCACAGACCCCGCTATGAGCTGGCCGGAGCTCTCTCAAGAGGCCGGTCTCGTAGACAAGACGCTTTAATAGTTTGTTTAAATATTACAACACAAATGTTCATTACAAAATCAACAGGAACCTGTGGTTATCTGCCTTTTTGGAGTTGAAAAGCTCCACAATCGGCCGTGGGCGTAGCTTGCTCGCCAGCCGGCCTGTCACGCTCACAGACCGGCTACAGAGCAGCAGAGTGGCGAGGGGAGAGGGGAGAGGGGAGAGGCGAGGGAACGAGCCGCCTGTGACGGAGCAGAGAGATACCTGCTGAGACGACATGACCCTCTTTAACATTACTCTAATATTTGTAGGGAGATCATTCCAAAATGTTTTTGCAGAAACTGAAAGCAGTTTTGTCGATCAATGTTTTATATTTGCTGTCTCCCCTCGTTGACGCTCCTGTTCGTCTTACTTCACCATGAGCTGTTTGAATAAATTGTTTAACGGCTGGTGGAGCTGAACCATGCAGTATTTAGTAGTATGAGTTAGTCAGTAGGCTAAGTTCTATTTTTTTATAAAATTGCAATAGTGATACGAGTCTGTTTTTTTGTCCGGTACTTTGAGAGCTTGTTTAAAGGCTAAATAAATCACTTTAACTGTTTCATACTGCATACTACTAAGGAACGTACTCGTTCGTCAGTAGTATGAAGTAGGCGATTTCGAATACAGCCTCACTCTCGCTCAGAAAAAGCCACACATTATAAGCAACACTGCCCCCTTTTGACAGGGAGGCCAACTGCAGCGTTGTGATGAGGAAGTCCCAGCTCTTGAAGCGGGCGTGTGTCTCTTTCCTTCATTAAGCTGCCAGTGCCTGCAGGGAATCTAATACTCTTCCCACGCCACAGCGCACAAACAGCAAACAATCAGGCTGACTTTCAACTGTGACTTTCAGCAGAATGAAACCAGCCTAGCATCCTCCTCTCCCCCCTCTGTTTCTCTCTCTCTCTCTCTCTCTCTCTCTCTCTCTCTCTCTTAGTCTCTTTCAACTTGGAAGGAGAATTTGCTTCTGGCACAGTTTAAATGAAACTTGCCCTCTTACGTTGAATTCTAACCTTTAATATTCTGGCCCCCTTTGTTGGCAAGTGTGTATCCAACTTTCATCATGCAATATGTATCGTTATCACCCCTCGGCTCCCGCAAACCCTCGCTGTGAAATGGTTGTGCGTTGCTCTGCCCAAAAGCCCCAGCTACCGTCATATGAGGAGATTGAATTTCAACTTTGACTCATTACTGTTTATAAATCACGCTGCAGTAATTTGAATGTTTTGCAGCTCTCGTGCGTTGCCTCACCTGACATCATCCTGTTATTACTGCCAACATGCGACAGCAGTCAGACTCCCATCAGGCCTCGTAATTTGTTTGCGTGTTTACGACGCCAATTTCATTAAAGCCAAAGCAACCCAATGCGTGACTGCGGACCTCATCCACCGCCATGGTGGACTCTCTTCCAGCTGATTTTCCCGTGCGGAAAAAAAGCCCCATAGTCCCGTCTGCATTCCTTTCCAATTAACCCGGCGTCATCTGATTCCAATTACTCTAATTATAGCAGCCAGGGATGTGAGCGAGAGAAGGGCAGAGAAAGAAGAACATGGCGAGCCTTCACACTTCTGAGAGCAGGAATGCGAGCGTAGCCGGGCAGCCTTAAGGTAAATACAACAACAAAAAAAGTCTTTCACAGCAACAGCTGCGAAGATTTTTAGTCAAGCCACACGCTGTAGTCGGTAATGGTGGAAACACACGATAGTGACAGACCGTGTAATCACGCAACACACGCTTTAACAAGGTCAGGCTAATGGAAGGACATGGGTGTTGTTAATCACACTATGACGTGATGAACACAAATCCCCTTGGTTTGCCTTGTAAAAGGACAACGAGTCCCTCCTCCCATGTCTGAAGTCATGTTTGACACCTGCAGGCCCCCGTAGCCATCGCTGATATCATCACACAGAATGACACCAGTTCATACGCCGGTGAGCTACCGGTGCTGCGGGTCGTCGTGATTTGCTTTCACAGCCGACTGACGCCAAGGCGCTGGACTGCCCTGTTCTTTAAGACTTGTTTGGGATGGTAAACACATTTCTCTCTCTCTGTAAGTCTTTCTGATTCACTCCCCCTCTCTTCTTCTTTCCACCCATTTCCTCAACACTGTACAGCATGAAATCATTACATTCATTACATTTACTTATCTTTCATCTCATACAGCAGATGCAGATTTCACAACATGTTTGTTGCACATAAACATAAAGAAAGTTCCTTTAACATATGCGCATACGAGTGCAACGCACACGAACCCCACACACTTCCTGCCGTCGCGTTAGGATGAAAGTCGTATTTGACAGCTGTGGCATCAAACGGCGGGCCCCGTTAATGATGCAGGCACTCGCAAATTAAGAGCTCATTAGATGCCGTCCAGATAACACACTGATGAGCCAAGAAGGATTTATAGAACAGGCTCCTACTTTATGTTGCTGTGTTTATTGTGCAATCTTGCGCAACGGGCCTTGGAATCGCTTCCTGGGGGGGTCGATGTTGTTGTTGTGTTTTTAAACCGAAGTCACGGACGAAACATCTTTGCACTTTGACACAAGCAAGACAATCTCGTAATGACAGTGGCATTGACCGTGATAATGTCCTCTTGAATGGCAATGATAAATGATGGAGTGATTATGGAAATGCTAAAACCTACGGGGACTCACACGTGTGACAGTTAATTATCTGGAGACATAAAGCAGGTGTTGACATCAGATTGACTGATTTATTTAAAGTCACCTTGCGTGTGATTTTCCCCCGCTTCCGACCCACGATGACCTCCGGATAAGGTGACCCTCTTCCATCTTGCAGGATGCTCGTCCTTCTCTCCGGAGTGTAGAGTTCACTCACTCTGTCATGCTGTCATGTGGACACTGATGTCCCTGACACTGCCGCCAAGACCCATGACATCAGTCTAGACTCTTCTATGCTGTTGGCTTACAAACCAGGGACTTCCCCGTCCTGATTGTCTGTGCTTTCGTCTTATAAATTTAACCCTTTCACGGCGTGTTCTTAGTTCATGAAAGTTAATTGTGACATTTTGGTCGCCTAAGAATGTCTTATTCAGCATTCAGTTATACTTAGCTCAACCCTCTCGTGTCGCTTCTGGTTGCAAAAGAAGTAGATGGCGATGGCCAAAATGCCACAAACCAGTGGGTGACGTCACCGTGACAAAATCCGCTTCTTACAGTATATACAGTCCATGATACCTGGATGATTTAAAGGTACACTCAGCGGTATATCATGGCGAGTCATCCCTGGTTCGTACCAGACTATTTTCCTTAAGAATTTATGATTTTGCACGTTAACACTTGAGGAGGTTAATGTAGAAAAAAAATGTTACCATTATAGATCAATTTTTCTTCAAACCTTTTCGTCTATAGTTGATGCTGTTTGTTCAGAGTCTGCTGCTGACATTACTTTACATCCTGCCCCCTCCGCTCATGGGCTTAATTACATCATGTGGCCATGTAGCTTTAATTTCTGAAGATGTGAACACAGGATAGGCAGGGCGGCCAACAAGCACAAAATGAAAGCATAGTTAAAAGCAAATATATCAGAGGCTTCGAGAGCCCTGCGGGGTAATTCAATGAATAGTCCAATATCATAAAAGACCTTGAAACCCTGAAAAAAGAATAGATTTATTACATGTACAAAAGGTTTCCACGGTCCTGTGACTGAAGCGTTTCCTTTTTCTGTCACATTTTGTACATGTGATTCTGTTCATTTTGCATCTGAATAGCCGCTTCTATTTAAAAGTACACATATCAGATGGTATGGTTTTATACATTACATATAGGTAGATCAGAGCTTTTTAACTGCAGTCTATAATTTAATGCATGAGCTCAGCATTTGCTCGGACTTTATCAGAAGTTATAACAGCATCGTGTGACCACTGCACTCTGGTGTTAACAGGCTTATTTACCTCATCCCAACTCCACCTGAGCATCAATAAAAGCACCAGGGCAGTTGTTATTGTTTTTACTACATTTTTATGACTACCCTCCTCGCTTTTTACTCCCCTCTCGCTCTTTATGCATTCCTCTCATGTGCCGCCTCCCTTCACGGCTTTACCAACTTCTTCCTCTTTCTCTTTCTTCCTCCCTCCATTGTGTCCCACCCCTCCCTCTCCGGAAACAGGAAGCCCGTAAGGAGAGTTTTCCAACTTTTCATAGAATGGGGAGTGATGATGAAGCCGCTGAACTCGGCGGGACACCCAGGGTGGGTCGTTAGTTTGCTTCCGCTGTATCATTAGTGTCCATAACAAACACATTATCTCCCGCTGAACCACCCCTCTTCCAGGCCATTCAGGGTGAGAATTAGACTGTAACAAGCAGCCGTCCCCTCTATATAGGTCATCTACCGCTAATGACGCGCTCGTTGAAACGCACACCGAGGGGATTGGGTTTGGGTTCGGGAAACTTACTCTGCTGTTTTGGATGGGTCAACAGAATCACTTAGCAGCAGGGAAATTACCACAGAGATTTTTTTTTTTGTTGTGTAATGGGTGCAGGTTGGGAACGATTAAGCTTTTATCGCCTACATGGGATTGTGGTAGTTGCAGCAGTACTGTATGGCTAAGGGGCATTTCCCTTCACTGATTCTTAAGCCTGAAACAACACATGCCCCACAAGGAATTGTTGCTAATTTGACTTCATAGTGAGTACATGTACTTTTTTATTTGAAATGTAATTATGAAGCAACACCAGAAAAAGCATGCAGATAATATTGAATTTCACACGATGTCCCCGATTATCTAATAACAGAATAATCAGCGTCAGCATAATTACATTTTTATTTAAAAGGAATAAAAGCTGGAACACAGAGACTCCACATTAACAGCAAGAACCCTGAATAGTTTCACACTTTCTACCTGTACCTAATACATGAAGGTCAAACTAATCATGGCAATTTATTTTTTGCCTTCACGCCGTCGACAGCCTAGGACGTAGGCATTATGTTCGGGTTTTCCGTCCGCCCGGCCGTCGGTCTGGCCGTCCCATTCTGGTGAATGTGATATCTCAGGAATGCCTGGAGGGAATTTCTTCAATGGCACAAAAAGCCCACTTGAACTCAAGGATGAACTGATCCAATTTTGGTGGTCAAAGGACAAAGGTCAAGGTCATTGTGACCTCACGTCCGTCCCATTCTTGTGATATTTCAGGAGTGTCTTGAGGGTATTTCTTCAAATTTAGCACAAACGTCCACTTGGACTGAAGGATGAACTGATCGGGATTTGGTGGTCAAACGTCACTGTGACCTCACAAAACACGATTTTGGTCATAACTCAAGAATTCATATGCTAATTATGACAATGTCACACACATGTCTAACAGGATAAAATGATGAAGCGAGGACATTTTGGACAGACATGGATCATTATCATACAACCGTGAGGCGGTAATTCTACTTTTTAATAATATAAACATGTCATACTGATAATAATAATTCTGTCACAGCCATGTTATGTCAAGGCCGCTGCATCATAATGGAAATATTCATGTTGAAGTCCAGAATGTACATGCATGCATATTAAAGAGGACCCAGAGGCTGCTGTCAACAGACGGGAAACAAAAGGACTCCTGTGTAGAACACATGGATGATGTGTAATTATGTGGTGGTCTGTCAACACGGTCAGGTTTCAATGACGTGAACGTTTTCTTTTTTTTCTATTTTTGCCACAATCAAAAACACATATGTTAAAACCTCATTTTACGAGATTTTATTGTGGGCATGTTATGGACAAGTATGATAAAGAAATGTACTTACATGCGCTGAAAACACTCTTTCCCGCAGATCTCCACAAAAACACGTCCAAATGTTTTAAAAATGAGCGTGAGCCCGTCTGCTGGTATTGTTGTAAACTGACTGGAAGCACACCCTGCTTGATCCTGTGTAACTACGTAAAAGGTCCATGCTACTTTTAAACCCGCGAACCCTATTTATTTGCTTGTAAATGTGATGTAATTATAGGATTGTCATGTTAACATCTCATTAACACCACCTTTGATGATCGCTCTGACACCTTTGTCAAATGGACTTTAAGACAACAGGTTGCATTGTTCCCAGAGAAATTTAGTCAACGTGTAATTAAACATATTATATGTGCAGCTATCAGGCAGGAAGGGAGATTAATGAGAATTTAATCTGTTCTAGTCAAAACAATTGAAGCAGCATGGTTTTTAATGTGTCTGAAAGAACACAATAAAAAACATTGATTTATTCAGGAATTAATCAGCTTAAATAAAGTGTGTATGTATTTGTGTATGTATTCTTTTCCTCACTATTTATTTCAGAAACAGCAGCATAGAGAACCTGCGTTTTGTGACAGAAAGGGAACTAATACTCCACATCAGTGTTTTGTAATTGAAAATCATTGCATCAGTTCCACCACTGAACCTGACTGATGTCACATAAATGTTGATTTGTTCTGAGTGGCTTTCCCCCGCACAACACTTCCATTATTGCTTTTTTATTACTTTTGTTGTTGCCGTTTCCCATTGAGAAATAATTCTTTAATATGTATTTCAATATTTCCGCGGCTCTCGCCTCCGCCGTGTTGTCGTTTCTCCGTGATAGAGCTTCGGCGAGGTATTCCTGCTGCAGTTAAGACATATGACGCTCGCGTCGCAGTGTGGTTTCACGTGGCAGCCTTAGTGTTCCCCGGTGAGCGGTGGCACATTAAGGAATAACAAATGAGTCCGTGACCCGGGGTAGTTATTCAGGGTGTGTTTGCGGAGCAGGCAAACAGCGTATGCTATTTGCTTTGCAGTAGATTCATAAGTGAAAATTGCATTGTGCCTCCATTTGGAGAGCAGGTGATGGAGTGTGGAGGGAAACAAAGAGATTGTCACTTTCTGGTTTCTGATGATGCTGTACCACTCTGCTGAAGGACCCACACATCTTGCCTGTCATCTTAACACAGAATCTGGCTTGTCAACACACCGTATGTGTCTGCTATTAAAACTAGATTGAGCCGTGAGTGTGTGCAAGTGCTTGAGGGAAAGTCTTCAATGCATGCTGAAGTGCATGCATGTGACCTCCTCCCTGTCCGTACACTTCGATCCTCTGACCCAGCCGCTCTCGTAAACACATTCTTTACACCGACATGTGTCTGAGGAGACAGGCAGGGAGGGAGGGGTGCATGGATGCGGCCTTTTGAAGTCACTTAACATCCACAGCTACGGCTTTGACCTTTGCACCGTGGAGTTAACGTGCATGACGATTTTATGATGCGGTGAACCCCGTCGAGGGCAGCGCCGACGATCCTATGTGGCGGAGCTCTGGGAACAGCGTGCGTTGAGTGAGAGAGCATGTTGGAGACACATGGGCGTTTTAGGAGTTTTTAAAAGCATAGGTCACTGTGTGTGCAGCATATCTGTGAACCTAGAGGGGTATTTCCCAAGCCTTTGTGTCCGGCGTTCCCCCACAGTTTTACCAGGATGGCCCATTCCATAGATGGGATAGCATCAAGGAATTGTTTGAGTTTTTTTACTGCAGAGCAAACGCCGTGGCTGTGGTGGATTCCTGACTCGTAGTCCATACTAGACATAAGCCACGTTTCCATCAAGCAGTCCGGTTCAGTTATTACACATTAGAATGGTTATTTTCATGTTGTTGGGATGGTACCTGGTTCAAAGCGAGCTGAGCCAATTTTAGAAGGTGGAGTTAAAACACTCCAGACCACTGATTGGTCAGAGAGAACCATCACTAGGCACGGGACATCCTGCACACACACACCATTTAGCCAAGCTACCGTCAATAGCGATTGCAATGTTTTTATTCACTCGACCCAGATCTTTAAAAAATGTCAACCCGCAAAACTACGCCGTACACTACGACGAAGTGCAGACGTTCCTCTGTTTGGTTGCTGATGAAAGGACAGATTTTTGTCGCCACAATAGTGTCATGACTCTGCAAGATGCAGTCAGGAAACTTTACAGGTGTGTAGTTTTGATCAAAAAGAAGGCAGAGTTATCAAAATGTAATCGACAACCTGTTATATTGTTAGTTATTTGTTGGTGTTTCAATAATGGTTGCAATAAAGCGAGTGTCTCATTGAAGATGATGTCACAGCTGTTTCACGCGGCGGCGTTGCAGCGATCATCTAAGAATCCAACATCCACATTAAGGGTGTACTATAGACAGTGGAAAACAAATTGAATAGAAATGTGAGTGGAGTCGAGCAGAGCCGTACCAGGCAGTGGAAACACCGCAACAGTGATCCCTCAACTAGTGATGTTTAGGCTTAGTGTTTTTCAGTAGATTTGGTTAATTTTGTGTTTATAATACCACCACTAAAGCTGTACATTTTAACCATTGACTTTTCTAAACGCTTGTTCAGTACTGCAAAACATCAGCCTCAGATTTATTTTCTACCTAACCACAGATATGTGTATATATATCCAGTTTTTTCAAAATCACTTCTGTCTTGTCAAATTAGCCAAACTGCTCCACAATATTTTCCACGTACCCCCTGGCAACAGCAGAACTACCCCCCTGTGGGACATAAACCACTGAACTAGAACACATGGGTGTTGGGAGAGCCTTTTAAAGTCCATGGGAGTCCAGCTCTATTTACTGTAATAACACAGACCAATAGTCAATGGTCCACCACTTTGAATTCTACAGTTCCTTTGTTCAATCGCACGTACCTTTTTGTTTTGTTTGTTTGTGGAACTATTTTGAGTAGTTGAATTAGGTACTCACACATTTCACTTTTATAGTTCAAGAATCCAAATTACCACTCCTCCACATACAGTAGCTGAATGGAAAGGCCTGACCTATCATGAATGGCTACTAGGTGTGAAGTGCACCATCATCATGTGTGTTCACCAGTAGGAACGTTTGTGTGCATTGCCCCCTTGATAAAATCAGTGTTCCCCAACAAAAGTAGCCGAGCACATTGTTCCTCTTAAAGCATTTAGTTCCACTAAGCCACCATGGAATGAAACATGCAGAATACTACTGCAGTGTTAGAGCCCCACTAGCTCTCCATGGACTACATTATGTTTCTTGGGTGACTGGGGAAAGCCCACGCCGCCAAGTATCAAAGCCTTATTCTGGCATACTGCCCTATACAACAGTTACAGGATGTCATGTGTTCAGTTTGGTATTCTATCTCATCTCTGCCCAAAGTAAATCATCAAGTGTTCCCAACTATGTGGGCTACATAGAATTAGTGTAATAGTGATTTGAAAAAGAGAGGTTGAGCGAAAGCAGGAGAGAAAAGAAAGAGAAAAGCGATCCGTAATTTACAGATACAGTGGGTTTCCTGGTTCAGCCCGCAGAGATCCTCATGTTGGTCAATAGTGGAAATCAAACAGCTCGCCACCATTTCCTTTTAACACCCCCTTTCCTCCTCTCCAAAACCAAAAACCACCACCAGCACTCTCCGCCTCCACATGATGTCAGCCAGGAGGAATTCAATCTCAGAAATGATATCATGAATGATGCATAAGACGGAAAAATGCATTTACCCTGGCGACAACACAATGAGCTGTTGTTGCAAACACCGTAATGGAAAAATATGAAGGTTACGGTGATGAAAATGTATTATGAAACCAAGAAGACATTTGTGAATGTTGTCTACTCCCGAGCGGAGGGAGCACGACCGAGGACATAACCACAGCTTATGAGGAAATTCCTCAATATTTCTACAAAGACCGGGATGAATTTGACTTAAGGTCCTCGGGGACTCTGCGTTTGCAAAGAGCGTCTTTGCATGCATGTGTGCCGGCCCACTTATACTATGCATGCATGAGTTTTGTCTCCTTTCGCTGGAGCACGGGGGTAAGGCGGGTGTGCCCGTCTTCCATGTTAATAATGAATTTTTGATATGAGCTCCACATGAAATTTTAATCTCTGGAATATTAGCTCACCAAGGGAGATACAAAATCAAATCAGGGGGTCGTGATTAAGCGGGTGAAGCGTACATCGACCCATTTAAATTCACATTAACCTGGCATCAAAATGTATGAGCCATGACACTGATGGCAGACATAATTTAGTGGTGTTACGTCTGTTTTGCAAAGTAAAGGTGTGATCCCTCCATCACACATCTGTAAAAGAAGGAAATGACACTTGATGTGGTAGATGGTGCTTCCTGAATATTCACAAATGTTAAAGGATAAAGCTGTTTTGTTTTTTTCTTATGAACAAATCCCTTGAAAATACCAAAAGCAGCAATGTATTTCTCACATTAACCAGCATCATTACCAGCTTATTCCTCTGCTGAACACCTCCATTGCTGTCGAAAAATTATTAAAAACTCGTCAATGAGCCGCGGTGTTGCACTTGGTGACATGTGTATCTCATTATGATGAACATGGGCGCTGCAGTTAAGTTAATTTTGAGTTTCACATCCACCGTTCTGGGGCTGTAAAAACTCACCAGAGCACCAAATGTGTGTTAATCAGCAGCTGAAAATAATCCCCAATAAATGCACTATTTGCTCCTGTTTGAGTGACATTTGCTAAAAATCACAGTGCTCTGCTGTTTGAGGAAATAATGGCCGTGTATTCGGATTGTACGTCCGTCCGTATCATTCTCGTGAACGCAATATCTCAGCAACGCCAGAAGGTAATTTCTTCAAATCTGACACAAACGTCCACTTGGACTCAAAGATGAACTGATTAGAATTTGGTGGTCAAAGGTCACTGTCACTGTCACTGACCTCACATCCGTCCCATTCTCGTAAACGTGATATTTCAGGAACTCAAATTTGGCACAAACGTCCACTGCCAGGATGATCAGATTAGATTTGGTGATTCTAGTTTTAAAATAAAACAATATTTTTGATAAGAACACGTTAAAGCAAATTCATTTTAACGCCACTCATTTTTTTAACGCATCTTGCGATTTTTAGGTTGTGAGTGAAGGTACTGGTATCAAATGAAACGAGGAAACCTAAGGAATCCATTGGTACCAACCATGTCATACTATCTTGTCACTAAGGAGGATAAATGACGATCCAAACCAACAATTTTGGCGATGAAACACTGTCAAGGCCATTTTCAGGGGGTAACTTGACCTCTGACCTCAAGATATGTGAATGAAAATGGGTTCTATGGGTACCCACGAGTCTCCCCTTTACAGACATGCCCACTTTATGATAATCACATGCAGTTTGGGGCAAGTCATAGTCAAGTCAGCACACTGACACACTGACAGCTGTTGTTGGCTAAATGCAGTACCTGTGAGGGTTTCTGGACAATATTTGGTATTGTTTTGTGTTGTTAATTGATTTCCAATAATAAATATATACATATATTTGCATAAAGCAAGCATGTTTGCCCACTCCCGTGTTGATAAGAGTATTAAATACTTGACAAATATCCATTTAAGGTACATTTTGAACAGATAAAATATGCGTGATTAATTTACGATTAATCCAGATTAAATGTTGGTTTTGGTCTATTCGTGGGATTTGTTGACAATAAGAGAAATAGAAATAAATCAGTGTGACACTTTAGCTTATTCAGTGTTTGAAGCTGTTAAAGTGGCACTCAATCTGTATTTTATGGCCGTGATCCACAGAAAACATATTTCAGATCTCACACCATATCAAAATTCAAATGAAAGGTTTGACCTTGAATGTCCTCTATACAGCTTATGATCCTCCTTGTACCTCCGCTTGGATTTACATGCACCAGTGCAGTTAAATGGCACATGGAAATACATACCAAACACCAGTTTTATGCCATAGCGCTCACTGTGCCTTACGCCGGATGAATATTTCACCAGCTCTGCCAGCAGAGAGTAGGCCAAGCTGAGAGAGTTAGTAAAACAAAGCCCCACCGCTGTGTTAGCAAACTCAAAGGCTCAATAATGTATCACCCACTTTTGTTCCTTCCACAGCATCTATCATCTCAGCATAATACAGAGGAGCGAGAAAGCCATTTTCCATGAGCAGTAATAAGACAAAGATTGACTGTGTGTGTGCGTTAGTGTGTAGAATCGCATGTACGTGTGCATGCCAGGGCTATGAGTTTGTGCATGTATGAGATGCAGTGCTGTGTAGCAGGACTGCGTAATTATGCGAGTAGGTCTTAAAACCAAACTAAACACCTCAGTGCCTCTGGGCCGCTAGGACACACTTAGTTGTCATTGGCTTGGATTGCACTCATGGGAAGAATTCCGTGGCTGAATAATGTGATGTATTAAGCTGTGCTCTGCAGCAACGTATGGTAATTTGTAAGATTTTTTATTTAATCAGGTAACATTGTATTCCAGCCAAATGGAACACTGAGTGAGCAAGGTGAACCTCTAATCTGGCTCCCGAGCTTCATATTCTGCTATTTTTATCTTTTGTATCTTGCGAAAAAAAACACATATTTAAAAAAAAAAAAAAAAAAACTTTGTGCCCTGTGACAAACTTTGAATTACTTTTTGGTGAAAGTAATACTGAGAGGTTAATTAATGGGCATAAGCAACCATCTGCTGGGAGTGAGTGATCTTGTTGAGCATCGTAATGACTGATCAGTTTGGTAGCTGACAGTGAGGATGATGACAGATACGTACATAAATAAAGAGAATTTGTGCAGTACGATCCACATTAAATACAGTTTCTGTATCAATGTCATTATTCAGTGTTGCCACAATCCCCACTATGTGCTCTGAGTAATAGCAGGCCGCCAACTCAGTATTGATTGCCACAGTCTACCTGGTCTCATGTTACCTTACATTGAAGTGATTCCAATGAGTGTAGCGAGTAGCATGTCATTTGGAGCAGAGTCAGTGCGTAGAGTGTGTGTGTATGCTGGAAGTGAGTGGTGAAGCAAGAGAGAGAGCTGCGGCAGCGGCAACGGGAGCGAGTAAGGTTATTGACTCCAGCCCAAGCAGGAAGCGGTAGTTTGGTTTATCCGTTCTGAGCTACTGTAGAAACATGGCGGTGGTGGACTCCGTGGAGAGAGGACCCACTCCCTATGTAGATATAAACGGCTCATTCTAAGCTAAAGAAAACACAACAAATCTTATTTTCAGGTGATTATACACTAAAGAAAACATACTTATTAATATTATATTCCATTTCTGCTAATAGATTCCCCTAAATGTTACACACTGGTCCTTTAAGGAAATGCCAAAATATTACGAATTTTTTTTTTTTTTTTTTTTTTTACATATACTGTATATTCCTCCAATTACGGAAGCCCTGAGAGGCAAGTGAGGAAAATGGATTCTGGTGATCCATTTTCTAAGTTGGATCTAAATTGTTTTCTCTCCTATGTTTAAAAAAGAATAATCTGTGAAACAGGTGGAGAAAAAAGGTTTTGTCAGGATCATATTTCTAAGTTACTTGTTTTTTCTTCTGTGAACATTTTTTGGAAGCTGAAAACATTTTTCTGTCAGGATCATTTTTCTGTGTGTAAAAAGAAAACCTATTTTGACTGATGAAAAAAAAAAAGTACCTTAGAAAAAGGATCCTGGCAAAACTTTTTTCCCACCTGTTTCACAGATGCAAATGGTTTTTTTAAGGAACTTCAAAAGATTGTCCTGGAAAAACCTTTTTTCACCTGTTCTTAAGTCGAAGAGAAAAAACAATTTAGGTCACTTAGAAAACGAATCACCAGAATTAGTTTTTCTCAATTGCTTCTCAGGGCTTCCGTATCCAATTCATTAGAAATCCCCCCAAAAAAACAGTAGGGGTGATGTAACATACATCTGAATCACAAGAGGGAAATTCATTAATTAAAAAAGATAAACAACAAAAACATTTCTTATCAGGGAAGTGCAATGTAATGCCATCGGTGTTCTACCTCCTCTCACATCCTCTTGAATATATTCTCGTACAGGTTTTGATGGAAACACACTTGAAATGTGTTTTATCAGAACCATAACTTCCTCTCTAATCACTCTCAAACCTACAGGTGTACATGCCAAGGTGATTACATCAGTGCCACCCACAAGAGTGACTCACATTAGAGGAAAGATTCAGTTCAGTTCCTTAAGCTCTGCAACTGTATGTTTGCCTTCTTTATCTTAAACCTCTGCCAATAGCCGTTTATCGCAGCACTATTAAACAATGTTTAAATGACAGGTGTTTTAAGCTGTTTGTTCAGACGTAATATGGTAATTGGATTGAAAATGGCTGCCCTGGGTGATGGCACAGATCCTCCGCCTCACATCCCTTTGTTTCCAACAGAAGGTTTGAATCAGGGATGTGGATTTCGTCAGCAACCCTCCCCCCCAGTGAGCAGAAGGACCTCACGCGTTACCAGCTTGCGCTCTCGCCATCGTCATTTTGCATCATGCCATACTGTTCTGTGACTGAGCGCGTCTAGGTCGGAGACGTTTGTGCATATGTTGGATTGTAATGTGCGTTTGTATGTCTCGGCGTGTTTGTGCTCATGTGTGTCTTCAAAGTTGCATCATCTGTCTGTAGAATCTGACTTTGACGAATACATAGAATTGCTTGGTTTCTCCCAATAGATCATGATATATAACGTATTCTGGTATAAATATCAGCCTATTAATAATACTGTTAATACAAATTTGAGAATAATTCAATCCCTTTAGGGCCCCGATCACACAGAGACACTTCATTAGAGATACGTCGCCCACCAAACCAATGTTTTCCTATGGTACAGCGCGCCTGCTGTGCGCTCCTCTCTAGCGCCGCACATCGCGTTTTGCTAGAGGTTTTTAGACATGCATAAAAGTTAAAATAATCAAAATATTTCAGCGCCAGACGCGGAGTCACACTGCTCGTCTTTGTCAAACTTGGCCCAGGCAGCCAATCAAATCAAGTGAGAGGCGGGCTTTACTACTACTTTTGCTTTGCTACTTCTCCCACCAAACTCTGACCATCACCATGAAACCTGGTGTGCACTTAGTAGTTATTATTAGTACCACGTAGTTTCAAGCCTCCTGCAGCGTGGCCCTGTATCTCCTCTAAGTGTCTACAGCATTGGACAGAGGCAGGCTGTGATGAGGACACGCTGTAATATAAAGACTCGGATGTGGACTGGGTTTGAAGACGAGTGCCACGGGGGAGCTAGATAGCAGACAGAATGGCGGTGGAGTGTTGAGGAAGCGTTTGACAACATTACCTCTACAAAGGGAAGAGTAGAGTGATCCTGCCATCGGCTCATCAGTGGCAACAGTAAATGTGGAGGGGCTCATCAAAGGGCAGTAAGCTGCCCGCCCGACTTCGCCTGCTGTTGTCTGACCAGCTGACTAGCCAGCTGACAGAATGATAGCTCCTTTGTAGTGCTACACCTTTTTGTCTCTCAATTTTCTGGCCCCTCTCAAATGAAACTCTTTTGAAGTGAGTCGAAGCGCTCATATGCTTCTCCCCTCTCCCAGATCCCGCATCCCCATACTCCTTCCTTCCACTCGCTTGTCTTTTGAATGCATTTCTGCAGACTCAGGCTCCCACAGCAAGATCTGAGTGAGGATCCTCAACCTATATACAAGAAGAAGAGCACAGGAACGCTCCCTCTGGCATCTGCAAAACTTGTCAGCAAACACATCCTCGCAGCAGCAGCAGCAACACAGCAACTGCTGCTTCCTTGCAGTTTTCTCCAACACGGAACCCCATTGTCTTTTCATTTAATTGTGCTCCTTCGGGCGGCTGGTTAGTCACACAACAGGCCAGAGTGGCATACCTGAGGGAAGCGAATGGTGTGGTGTGAAACTAAGGATCGGCATTACAGTGTATACGCTCATAGACATGCACACACGGCGCACTCGTAGAGTGTGTACCGGTGCTTAGAGGAGTGGCAGAGAAGCCCTGTAGAGCCAATTACACATCCAGCTCTAATGTCTTGACCAAGGTGAATGGATAGAGGAGGAGAGGAGAAAGAAGCATGATGGCAGTAGTGGGGGAGGAAGGACAAACAGGAGTGGATTGATGGAAAAGGTAAGCAGGAGGAACGGAAGAGAGACGGCTGGAGGGTGCTCAATAGGGCTGGGATGATACACCCATCTCCCGAGTCGATACTATCACAGTAGTAATGTTTTATACTTGTGAATATAATCCATCGGGGCTGTTTGAAGGCATGTAACATAAATGTCAGTATATGGGTGCTCTACAGTTGTAGTGTCGTCCGATTTGACCACGGAGATGAGAGTGACGGCCGGCTTGACCGCACGTTACTGTACTACGATAACGTTTCCTGTTCATAAACAGAGTTAGCATGCAGCTTTAGCCATGATGTCTAGCTCTACTTTTCCTGGCAATGTGTGAAACCCAAAGTGTTTCCGTACTTTACTGTATGGGTAGTGTTTACCACTTTGGATTTAATATGTGAGGGTGCAGGTCGTATCCAGGCAGTCCCTCCGCCGTTTTCTGCTTTGTCGTTTCGGCTCGCTGCGGTTTGTTTTGGTTGACGGATACGGAACGGATACAACGTCATGTTACTCTGACTACAACAATAAAAGTGGTAACTTCCTGCTACCTCTGCATAGACTCATATGAAGAAAATATATCTGTTCTGGCAGTAAAAAATCAATACAAAAAAATCGCGATACATGGGTGATACAATATTTTTTCCCACCCCTAATGCTCAAGTGAGTCAGAAATGAAAAGTGTTGACAACAAGTTGAAGAAAGCGAGGCTACGGAGAGGTCAGTGGTATGAACAGGGGGAGAAAAGAAAGACAGAATGGGGTTAAAGGCATCTGGGAGAAGAGTGAGTGTTGGCAACAGAGTGAGGGCAGCTCTGAGCCTCGACACGGCGTTAGATGGAGTGCCCCCAGTCAAGACAACATATCTATCTGTCTCACTTTTATTATCAGTTAAATGGATACAGCCCTGAGAGCCCCATAGGCGGAACGTGAAACTTCTAACGGTTGACGTCTCTTTTCCCTCAAGCGTTGTCAAAGGCAACAAGGCCTCCCTTTAATGTGTTATATCTGCCTGTCATGTCAGCTGCCTCCGTCTCTGTCTTTTCTCTTTCTTACCTTTACACTCTTTCACCTTTCACACCATGATCTCCCATCTTCTCTTCTTTCTTTTTTTTTTCCTTAACCCAGATCTTTTTTTTTCTTTCCGTTAATACTCCCCCCTCCTTCCCCCGTAGCATAGTAATGTTCTCAGGAATTACAGTGAGGTAAACAGAGCAGGGTGTCGAAATGAAATAACAGCTACAGGGCTGTCAGCTCCAGCGAGTGGGCCATCCGTCAGCGGGAAATGACACGTCCCCGCCACCCCCCCTCTCCTGTCACACACACACAGTTGGATTGCTCCCGTCCTCCTGGTGGCAAGGTGAAGGAATTATGCTCATCAAAAGCGCAACGCCGCCTGGAGCCTTTCCATTAGCCTCCTACAACACCGGTCAATGGCGAGGGGACGGACACAAATGCCATCGCGCACACGAGAAGCATACACACATAAAGCAAAGACAAATCTCGCTGTGTAGATTTGATGGGACATAATTACTCTGAGATGGGATATATACACAGGTGCACACACACCTCAATTACCGTCTCATTCATAGCCTGACAGCAGAGCGTGTGCGAAGGGCTGACATTAAAGGAAATTAAATCTCCTGGTGGAATGGGGCAGCCCATCTCACCTCCCGTCAAAACGCTCCCATTTTCCACTCCTCCCCGTAACCTTCTCATCTGGGTATTTAGGGCTTTGTGGTGCGGAACGTCATCAAAGAGGGAACTTAGCGAGGCGGCCGTGCGTACACGAGGCCTCCCCGCGCTAATCCCCCCCCAGCAAACGGAGCCCTCTACTATTAGCCCACGCGCACAAATTACCGCCTCTGTCGCACTCTTTTCACCGCGTGTGCTGTCACACAGGAGAAAGCGCTTTCATTCAAAAAGCGTGCGCACACACACACAAACTCTCGTATCATTGGCTTAGCCCGGTGACTGAGTCAGTCAGTTAGCTCTTTGATCCAGACCTCCTGTCTGCGCTGGAATACGAAGCCTATTTGACATAATCCTGAAAAACATTGCTTCACATAACCGATGGAACTCAAAAGGAAAGCACAGCTGCACGGCTGCACACACCAAAGGGACTTAGCAGGAGAGTGACACGTGTACAGTAGATTTTTTTTACGGGCAGATTTAATTAAGCCTCATTCACTGCCAAATCCTGTGTTATACAAACTCCTGTGAGCTTTTTCTGAAGCACGTAAATGTGACAAACCTGCAGAGGAAGGAGGAGTTTAGTTTGCCCCGAAATTGAGTTCCTGGTTAAAGGAGAAAGCGGTTTTCCCGCTTTCACGGCGGGCACCGGCTTTCTCCCAAAGGCTTTAATCAGATCAAACATGTCCTGTCAGATAAGACGGCTAATTAATTAGGGGAGGGACCAAGTCTTCTCCTCTGACAGATGGAGAGATGGAGGCAGGAACGCTGGTGGAGGCACTTCCTCTCCTCCTCCTTAACCTCTTCTTCCGTCGTCAACAGAAAGCAAAACAAGAACGAGGGAGACAGTGCTGCCTCTGGCGAAGCACAGAGAGTCTGTAAAGATTCTCAAAGACGGTGTTTACATGCAGGCTGCAACTGAAGTATCTCCACAACCCCCAACTGAGAAGAAGACAGGCATCTGTACTGACGTTGCTGTTTACAGTACTGCATGTATGCGTTTGGAAAAAGATCACTGAAAACTCTTGTTTCTTATCTTTTTGCATTTATTTGAGGCTGAATCAGCTGAATTGAAAGTCAACTTGAACTGTTGACAGATTACAAGTATCACCGTGGTTTAGGAATAAAAACTTTAGTTAGTTATGTGCATATTTTCTTAATTTAATTTGGGCAAAAGTCAGTTAGTTCCAGAGGTGGGACACAGTCATTGTTTTGCAAGTCACAATTAAGTCCCAAGTCGAGACAGTCAAGTTTCAAGTCAAGACAGACAAGTACCGAGTCAAGTCCCAAGACAAGTCCCAGGTCAAGACATACAAGTCCCGAGTCAAGACCCAAGTCAAGACAGAGAAGTCCCAAGTTAAATCCAGAGTCAATACAGACAAGTCCTGAGTCAAGTCCTGAGTCAAGACAGCCCAGTCTCGAGTCAAGTCCCAAGTCAAGACAGAGAAGTCCCAAGTTAAGTCCCGAGTCAAGACAGACAAGTCCTGAGACAAGTCCCAGGTCAAGACATACAAGTCCTGAGTCAAGTACCAAGTCAAGACAGATATGTTCCGAGTCGTCCCAAGTCCTAAACTTTGAGTTTAGAGTCCTGAGTCATAATGCCTTCTTCACCAAATGTCATGCGGTTTTAACAACAGAGTAATGATATGTTCAATTTACAAAAATCATGAAAGCTTTTTGAATTTTGTAATCTTAAAAAAAGATCTGAATAGTTAAGTGTTAAGTCGACTTGCTGGGAATGAATAGTGTCAAAAGACTCAAGTCCAAGTGAAGTTACGAGTCATTGGTGTTACAGTTGACTTACAATTCTTTTGGGATTTGTTTTGAGTCTAAAGTCATCAAATGTGTGGCTCGAGTCCAAGTCATGTGACTCGAGTCCACACCTCTGCTTCGTTCTTCTACTTGTCCTTGCTTCTCCTCTTCTCTTGTCTTGTTGCCAGTTCTTTTATGATTTATGAGAGTCCAATAGATAGATCTAGCAGCCTTCTTTATTATAGCATAATAGAGCCCAACATCACACACATTACTGCCTTTCTAAATGGCGATGGTCCTTCCAAAGGCCCTCCACTGCTCACATTATTGATCTAAACTGGATTCATATGTAACCTCCTCATACCAGAGGCTGTCATTCAGGGTGAGAGGATATTTCACTTTTAATTCATTGCATTAAATACATAAATTTCAAGTGCAGTAAAAACACCCATTCAGAATTATCCTAAACAATACATTTTCTTTCAGTTGAATACATTTAATTGACTGACCTAAATTTGAAACAGACGATTCAAGATTAATCCTCTGCCAAATACCTGTGAGCTGAAGTGGATATAAATTGCAGTATTCACTCATCACATTACGCTGGCCACCAACCACAGCATGGAGGCCTTTTTGTAATATTGCCTCTGCCCTTGTTGGCTTTAACCGGCGGTGGTCCTGGCTGCTGTTGGAGGAAACGTTTGGAGATGTGGATGTTGGATAAAGAGGAGATGTGATGAATGGGAGCTGCTAACAGATCAGAATCTGGCCGGCTGCCTGATTGGATAGCTTACTTGCTACCTGGGTGGGAGGATGGATTGAATGCAATCTGATATGTTGGTAAAGAATGTGCTGACGTGCATACAGCATCATAAAGATGCGTAATTAGAGATAAGGATGATATAATGTAGTTTCATGCTTAATTTAGAGACTGGCTGACTTGTAGCATAGATGGATTGATATCTGGTTGACGTACATGGTGGCTGCCTGGCTCGGTGACTGATTGGCTGGTGGGGCTGGGGCTGCTGTTTCCAGCTGTTCTACTGTAGAGCTCACAGGGCCCTCTGCTACCTCCGGCTCAACCCACCACCAGCTGTGCAGCTTCACCTAGCTAGCAGCAGCCTCTGGGCACAACAGAGAAAATGCTGTTGTACAATACACACTACACAGCTTCTCACTCTGTCTCTCTTTCAACTTAAAGGCCCAGTGAAAAGGATTTTCCAACCCGTTCTTACTCTCAACTCGTCAAATACCGACACCTGGTCAGTGGCCCAAGGCGTCTGGTACCGACACACCGAGGCAACCTTTAGCGTCTTTGTGAGATCTTTACAGTGCCAAATTTCGGTACTTGAGAGCGCATTTGAGAGCCAACAGCGCTGGTTAATGTTGCACTTTTCAAAACTTGACGCTGACAACTCTTTCTGCAATATTTATAATACAAAATGCGAAGCTGGCCAGGGCAACACGTTCTCATGTGCTTCCTCCGAGACACACACTGACCTGTTGAGTGACAGGCTGGAGGTTGTAGGGACGGGTTTGTCAGGGAAGAGGAGGGAAGGGTTTTATTTTGTGGGGTGTGTAAAATGTAAACGAAATGTCCTAAATAAATTACGATGTTGAAATTGAGAAGTTAGGATTACATTTTTGTTATTACAGAGAGAGTAAAGTACCGAAAAAGGTACCATTGTGTACCAATATCGAATTCCAGGTACCGGTATAGGTTCAAATGTGAACGCTACCCAACCCTAGTCAACGTTGACCTATTTTACCTTATTTGTTTGTGTAATATACATACATAACTAATGCAATGTACGTAAGTTACGTAACAAATGTTCTTATTTTACATAACAAACGTATTTATTTTAACCCAAACCACGATCTTTTCCAAATCCTAACCAAGTAATTTGTTGCTTAAACCTACCAAAGTAAACCTAAAAACTAAGTAAACCTACGTTGGAAGTTTATTTTGAAAAGACACTGCATGCATGTAAGGAGCGGAAACTGAACGTTTCCAGTGAACACGAACAACTTTTGAATTATGTTTACAAATTACAACAGACAAATGTTACTCATTGTAAAAACATGGCAGACTCCGTGAAGAGGACCTTCTCCCTATGTAGATACGAAGGGTTCATTCTAAACTAACAAAAACACAACCATTCTTAGTTTCAGGTGATTATACACTAATGAAAACATAGCTATGAATATTGTATTATATTTCTGCTAATAGATATAGACTTACAGCCTACACACTGTCTGCCTCGCACATACAGCCAGAGGCACAGTGAACTATTGGTACATCCATATGTCATGTGAGCAGATCAATGTGTGAATGAGTGTCAGTAAGGCCAAATGTCATGTGAGTTCGGCCAGAGTTTGGTTCAACTGTTGGCAGCATTGCGACCTGTTGCATGATGACCCATGACGCAGAGCTGATGCATATTTCATACTTCCTACACTTGTTGGTGATACATTATTTCTCATCTTTTCCCTCACCTTTTCCTCCCCCTCTCCTCTACCCACCTTCCCCTACTATTCTAACTCCTGGCCCTGCAGCAACAGGAGCAGGACCCCACCAACCTGTACATCTCCAACCTGCCGGTGTCCATGGATGAGCAGGAGCTGGAGAACATGCTGAAGCCACTGGGTCACGTCATCTCCACGAGGATACTGAGGGATGCCAACGGGGTCAGCAGAGGAGTCGGCTTCGCCAGGTACACAATACTAATGCTGCTACTATGGAAGCAATAATTTAATGATAATAATAATACAATATCATACTAACCATGCATATTTGTTGAGGTTAAGATTCGTGTCCCCACCTTTCTGGTACTCTATGGACCCAAATACGTAACCATGCACTGGCATACAGGCACACACTTGTACTTACTATGTGCATACACACATTCACTCTAGAAAAGACACTTGTGAGGTGAATCCTGCCTCCAGGCAGTGGAAACTTTAAAAAGTGATTTGTTTGACAAGCCTGTTTGACAGTGCGTCTGCCACTGGATGAGTTTGTCTTTGTTCATGCCTGTGCATCAGACTCAGTGTGTTTCTGTGTCTGTACGCACGTCTATAGGCTTTTACAAATAAAGATGTTTACAAGAACCTTTTGGTTCCACCTGGAATCCTTTCAGAGGGTTCTACCTGAAACCCCACATAAAGGGTTATACCTAGAACCATCTGTGAAAGGTTGCACCCTGAACCCCCTATGAGATGTTCTACAGAGAACCCTTCTATGGCGCAATGGTTCCACCCATAACCCTCTCTGCAGGTTATATCCAGAACCTTTCCACCTTATAAGGGTGCCACCCCAGGGGTTTCTACCAAGAACCTTTTTATAATCCATGGTTTTACTTTAATAAGTTACCTGGGGCCATGAGAACCACGTCCAGCAGCCTTGGGCCTCATGTGGCTCGGGGCTGATGTGATGCAGCGTAACCCACAACAATCATGGTTCACAATCACAGTTTTTGGGAGTGTGTGGGCTGGGAGGATCTTTTAAGACCCATGCTTTCATCAATCTTTGAAGAACTCTTTCTTCCAAAAGGGGTTCTGTGGATGAAAAGGGTTCTTAATGGAACTCTTAAGGCCTTTGCACACTAAGTCCATATTTTTCGTCCGAATTTGTTGCACATTTAAAGAAAAATACAACCTCACATAGTGTCAATCACGTTTATACACCAACTTCGAAACTTTCGTCTGTTATTTAAGTTTTCAGAACCGGTTTGATTTTCTGCATTTTTTCTCAAAGGCAGAAGAGGGTAGTTTGACCACTCAGAGTCACCGTCCCAGCAAACGTCATCATCCAAAATGGCATGATAACATTCACTTTGTCTCCCAGCACAAAGCACTTTACGATAAAGAAATAAAAGAATACAGAGATGCAGAATTTAAAGATAGATTATGGCAGGTGATTGCAGAACAGCTTGGAATCGGTGATGGTTGCAAAACAAAGGATGTATGAAGGATTAGACAGCAGTGATTGTGACCTAGGCAGCTAAACGATAGCTTCTTGCTGATGTCATTCATTCCTACGCCCCGTTTGGGACTAACGCTATCCATCCATCGCACCCACGCAATTAATTCAGTTTAGTCTTTTATTGCCAATTTTCGCAACAAATAGAACAATAAAACGCATCTGACTCAGTGTGCAAGGTTTCTGTGCGTAACGTTTCTTTATCAGATGACTGATAAAAAAAGCTCTTTAGTCTTACAAAGAAAAAAACTTTCTTCACAAAAGGGTTCTTCAGAATCAATTGGTTCTGGGTAGAACTTCAGCCCTTCAGGAAGAACCCTTTTGGAACCCTTATTTCTAAGAGTGTACTAATGGATGCTCGGGCCAGTACCTTCACACATACCTGTAATTAACCCCTTGTCCTTCCAGTATAGCCAGGGCTGCTATATATATTTCCACCACCAATCCCAACAACATTGCACGCTTTATTTCTTTTTCTACTTAGAAAAGTTTCCACTTCAGCTTGTTAATCCCCCAAAGTCATAAAGCGCTCTGTCCTTGTCCTCGGCAGCAGCCACCGGGCTCTCATTCCTCTCCACACATTCCTCCCTTGTTTACCCAGAGGAGGCCACTGATGGCCACAGAGCCGCCATCTTGCAGGGATTTTTCTTAATCACCTGCTCTGGCTGAACTCCTCTCCTATTCCCTGCTCCATTACCGAGGGTTACAGCAGGACCGGCGAGCACAAACACACACGGGCACTTATGCACAAATATGAGCATATGCACAGACTGGCCTCTACACATGGGCACGCACGTGCGCACATTATACCGACACACGCATTAGTGAGCACGCACGCACACAGACAGGTAGGCAGCCTCCTGCAGACCAACAAGCAGAGCGCAGCAACAACCTGCCACGGGCCACCTGTTCAAGCAGCCCTCGGTGGGAGACATGATGGAAAGTGGAGGAGAGAGAGAGGGACAGTGTGAAACAATGGCCGGGCAAAAAAGAACTAATCATAGAGGTTATTATGAAGAGAAAGATAAGGTGATGGGAAAGGAGAAGGCAGCATGAGACGGAGAAAGATTGAGGAATAGAAAGTGAAACGAGTGAGGGTGGGTGTCTGGGAGAAAATGTGAGTGAGTGAGTGGTGTTTGGGTTAGATAAAGAGAAAGAGGAGAGAGGTACAGAAGGTTTTATTGTGTAATTGATAAGTAGAGGTCAGGAAAAAGAAGCCAGAAAGAGATCTGAGCAAAGGAGCAATGTATTTTATGAATAGTAGAGCTCCCGTTAGCTGTGTCAACAGACAGACAGACAGACAGCTGCTGAGGGTTGGGCCATGAGGGGCATTAGAGAGAGTAAACCGAGCTAAGTGTTTGTGGGCCGATCCATTACTGTTATCAGAGCCCATTACTCCAGCCCCAGCACTAATCATTGCAGACAGCAGCACCTGATGCCATTAACCAGCAGCTACACAGAGAAAAGCCAGCCTGCCTCTCCGCCTACCTGGCTCAACGGCTACCCCGCGAAAGTCGCTCGACAGACAGTCTGGCCGACTGGTTTCGTTTCCCGATGACTGCCTAACAGCCCGTCTGCCTTATTTACTCCTCGTCTGCCCACCCGTTTTTCTGTCTACCTGCTTGAAACAGTGAAGGAGAGACGGCGTTGAGGAGGAGGCAAACAATGAGTAGCCAGAGGGAGTGTGAAGAGGATGGATAAAGAGCGCTGGAGAATAGCGAGGGAAGCTGAGCGTCAACACTTCCAGTCAGAGAATCACTTGAAACTCTGGAGTAGGGGGTGATGGGTTCAACCTGTGATTTTCAGCCACTTTTTTTAAGATGGACAGCAAAAACACCACAACAAATAATCTCAAAACAGCTTTTTGTTTTGATAATGCACAACACAACAACAAGCACCAAGTGGAGTGTGCGCTGTGTATCTGGTTTAGTGAGTTAGAGAGGTAGCTTTGCTTCATGCAGATCCTCTCTGTGTCACTGGGGCTGCCTCCTAAAGTGAAAGCATTATGGAAGGGTAATTGGCATGTTTGCGTAACTGCACACATGGATTTGGAGCATTATTATACATGCATACAGATTATATGTAAAGCATAAACACACTGTGTATTCACTTCACTTCAATGAAGCTGTGTTGGCACGATTCTGTCATCAAGAAATGTAGCCAGAGGCAGACACACAGAATAAAATAAATAATACACTAAAAACAAGTTATGATGTACTGTACAATACAGGGAATAAAACAAACACTTAAACTAGGGCTGTCAAAGTTAACGCAATAATAATGAAATAAAGCAAATTATTTTTAACGCCACTAATTTCTGTAACGCATTAACGCAATTTGCGATTCTTAGGTTGTAGCTAAGCAAACTAACGCAAAAGTTTGGCGAGGAAAAACTGTTTTGTGTTGTTAATGGATTTCCAATAATAAATATATACATACATTTGCATAAAGCAAGTATATTTTCCCACTCCCATGTTGATAAGAGTATTAAATACTTTACAAATATTTCTTTGAGGTACATTTTAACAGATAAAAGACAACAGAAAAAAAATTGTGTGATTCATTTGCGATTAATCTTGATTAACTATATTAATCGATTGACAGCCCTAATATATAAACTAACCTGGCCAATATTTTGTCTTTCAGACGTTGTAGTGGGCTCAGTCTTAAAGCTAGAGTGGAGATACTGGCATCATAAGAAACTAGAAAACCTAAGGAATCAATTGGTATCAACCAGCTCATGTTAGCTTGTCGGAAAGAGTGAAAACTGTATCTTATTTTAGATAAAAACAGATGTTAACAAACTGCATAATTTGGAAGTTGAAAAAAGGGAATATCTTATTGCAATACTCAGCATATCACAAAACGTTTCAAATCTCAATAAGATCGTATTTTGATAATATCGTATTGTGGGGCCTGTGGTGATTCCCACTCCTACTATCTGTAAGGAAATGTTTTCCACTTCCTTTGTTTCACGCTGGGTGATAAATAGTTTTATATAATGTAGAGCTGAATATCGAACCTGAATGCTGTTTTTTGGTACAGACCGTTAAATACATTGAAAGCTGCCTTTATGTATGACAGCTTGTGATTAGACATTTCATTTGAAAAGTCTGGTCTCTTTTGTTAAAATAAAATTGACATAATAAATAAAATCTAAAAATGTCAAACCATACCCAGCCTCTATATACATACTCTTTCTAATCAGCTGAATGACAGCGTTTTTACTGATCTAAATTCTAGATGCTGAGTGCTCGTGATGTGTTGAAGCCACTTGTCGTGATTAGTGATCAGCTGAGTCACACTGGCTGCTTATTATCAGTCCTCCCAAACACAAGGAGGAGGGACAGAGGGAAAAGAAAAGAAAGATGATGGGGTACAGGGTTAGTGAGAGATGGATGATGCCAGGAAGTGTGAAAGATTACATATTCTAAAAAGAGAGGAAAAGGGAGAAAGATGTTGATGTGGATCAGAGAGAAACAAACGGACGGGAAGAAAAGGAGGGCACGGAAAGTGAGAGGGATGGGGCGGGAGAGAGAGAGAGGGTAACGGTGAAAGATGGAGGAAAAAACCAAGGTTGAAAGACGGGGAGGAATGAGAGAGACGTCAAAAAGAAGAGGTGCAGACGGGTCGGGAGTAAGATGGATGTGACGGAGAGAGCGATAAAGAAGCTATGGTAAAAAAAAAAAAAAGGATGAAGGTAGAGATAGGAGAAGGATGAGAGAGACAGAGGACAGAGAAGTGAGAGGCTGACAGCATGATATGAGTATTCTTGGAGGTGAGACCGAGTAGAGAATGAAAATCTGGAAAGCAATGAATTCTGCACATTCCAAGAGCGTATTACCATAAGCAGAGGCACAGCAATCACTCCAGCCTGCATTTAAAAACCAGCTCATTTTAATATCAGTCCTTTGTGAGTATATATTAAAGAATCTGCATGGTAACATATGTACACTGGGAGCAAATTCATGCACGAGGCAGTGTTTCTTTGATGATATTTTAACAAAACTTTACACAGACGTTCATGTTCCACAGAGGAGAAATCCTAGTGACTTCTCAGATCCCCTGAGATTTCCTCTAGCGCCACTATGAGGTTCACATTCTTAGTTTTCAGTGAAATATCTCAACGAAAATCGGATGGATTGACATGAAATTTTATACACATATTCATGTTTTGTAATATCTTCCCTTGACTTTTCATGCAGCACCATCATCAGGTCAAAATCCATCCATCCAATACTTCAGTTTATCACCAAATACCTGCAAAAACTAGTGACATTCACATCAGCCTCAGTATTACTTTGTTTAGTGCTAATTAGCAAATGTTAGCATGTTAACACATTCGACTAAGATAGTAACATTATGCCTGATTATAACACGGCTTTGTCGAATGCTCAATTCTTATTGGTCAATCACAGTATTCTAAGGCCTGTTGTTTCTTTATAACAGACCGTTGCTATGGACGACGGATGATCTCGGACTCTAGAGGAACATTTTTGTTATTTTTGTTATTGATATTTGTTATAATTATTGAAATAAACCCCTTCAGGGCCTTGATCCTGCATCGCCCTGCAATTTATTTCACCACAATGACTTGTTCGCTGTACATTATCCCTTACTTGCATGTTAGCCTTGTCATCTGTGAGTATGTTTAGATGCTCACGTTAGCATTTAGCTCAAAGCACCGCTGTGCGAAAGTAGGCTTGTCAACAGATAATACAGTAATTAAAAGTCACTTGTGAAGACTTTTTCAAATTCATCAGGCATAAAGGTATTTTGAAAGGTAAGGAGCTAGTCATACTACAGTGACATAAAGAAACTGAGGAGTTGCAGTTGACATTATGAGTTATGTCCAGCAACGTGAGCAATCAGTACACCTGCAAAAATCCCTGCAGTGTTTAGGCAACACAACTACCTGGTTAGATTTAGGAAAAGATCATGGTTTGGGTTAAAATAACTACAGAAGTGGTGTTACTTAAATACAGAATTACGTGAAAGATAAATCAACGTTGACTTCTGGTTTCAAACGGGACACAAACAGCAGTCTCCTGGGTGAGAGTCCGGTGTTTTTAGACCCACCAATCCACCCAGACCTCCCACCTACGTGCACTTTGTCGCTCTTTATACAACGTCACCGGTTCTGGCTCACGCTTACGTGGGTTATATACAAACTACAGTGCATTACTTTTCATAGGTATAGCTATGAGCGGTGTATGAGAACTGCATTGTGATGGTGCAGCTCCAATATACGCAAGCAGACTGGCGAAAACATTTGTTCCCGTTCATTGTGTATGGGATACTGCACAAAGCATGCTGGGATGACCTACGGTGCGGACGAATCTGGCGGTGCGACGAGGGGGCGTGACAATTTTAAAAAATTCAAACGTCAAGCTGCAGCAACGGGTCTGAACTGTGCGTACAACCAGGGAATGCTAAACCAAGACTAATGATCGTAGTTGATAATCTATCCATGTAAGAACATATTTTTTTCAGCGAATGACTTAGTTACAATAATATTGTTGAGCTGAGTTCAGAGCAGGAGCGATGTTAACTGCATTTTATGCAGAATCCACTTCTTGAACAGCATACATGTTTTTTAACAGCTTTTTTCCCCCTCATTAATTTATGTCTTAATCATCCATCTGACAGCAAACAATTTGTGCTCTTGCTTTTTTCGTAATAAAAATACCCTTGTGTGGAGCTGGTAGAGAAGAGGGGTGGGGGGATTGTACGATGGACAAGCGACTGGCGGGGCACGAGTTTATACAAATTGGTCACGTAGAGTGAGGCTGCACTGTGACACCTGTTCTTAGGATGATAGGGGGGACCGTATACATGGCTCCCAGGAGACGCTTTTAATGTAATAGAATGGGGCAGATATGTGTTTGTGTGGTTTATATGTATAGGATTAAATATCGGGAGCTACATTTAAGCCGTGTGTGATTGCCAACATGCAGTACATTTTTACATTTGTATATGTGTTTGATATATTAATGTACGTGTATGTGTATGGGCATTAGTGTCATTTTATGATGTGAGAGATCAGAGCCGTCCTGCTGGTCAGCTGCCACGCCATGCAGTAGACCTTTGATCCAGTGGCTGGAAAAGGGGGGACGAGTCAGTCTGCTTCCTGTATTCGCTCTCTCTCTCGCTCCCACTCCGGAAATCAGAGTCCTTACTATCCATAAGCGTGACATTTACTTTCGCATACCTTCTTATCCCCCTTCTTCTACATCCCTGCATCCTTTCTCTACTTCGAGAAAGGCTGCACAATCCCTGCAAATCTTGAATTTCATTATGAACTTCTGACTCATGACGTTCCCCCGGCAGATAGACAGACGGACTCTGGATAGTGTCACTGTAATTTTGTTTAGAATAAACAGAGTGATAGTACCCAGCCAGCAGGACACAGTGTGGTGGGTGACTCCTCGTTGTTGTAAATGTGTCATCAGTGACAGTATTTAACCTCGTGCTCCACGTGTGAAGGGTTCCAGGGCAAAATGGAAACAAGCAATGTTGAGTTGATTACGACCGCGGCGCTGCTCTCAACCGGCTGAAAGTCACCGTGATATATTTCAGTTTACAAATGGCACCGTGGTGACGTAGATGAGAGGTAAACTGTATCTCCTGCCAGAGGTATTGTTACCTGTTTGTGATGGTTAAAAGTATAAAAGAAGAACTCCATTTGTGCCATAAGGCAATTCAGTATATTTACCACTAGTGCTCTCCCTTTGTGCCGTCATTTAGCGTCAAGCTTAAGCACTTTTATTTTGGAAGGAAGCACTGTCAACCTTTCCTACAAATGGATAGTGAGTGTTTTTAAATTAAACCCTGTGTATCCCTTTTTTTGTTGCAGGATGGAGTCCACAGAGAAATGTGAAGTAGTGATACAGCATTTCAATGGAAAGTACCTGAAAACCCCGCCAGGCATTCCAGGTGAGTCTTCCCCTCCTTTGCTTTATTCTCGCATCAACCCCCTTTTCCTTTCCTTCCTTGGGAAAATCATCGCCCCCTTTTTGCGACGAGAAACCTCCTTTCTAATTCAATTATGGTAATTTCTCATCTCAGATCTGCCGGACAGCTTGATAGATTGTGTACACCGTTGTTTCTGACACCTGAAGCTAGCTGCTGTGGCTGAATAGCTGACGGTTCTATAGGTCTCCTCCTCTCTCTCTTCCTGTCACCATCTCTTTCCCTCCCTGGTGGTGCTGCTGCTGCTGCAGGCTGAAACTTCTCGGGCAGGAGAAAACCCTCTTAATATTCACACTCACGCCTCTGTGCTGTTCTTTGCAATCTACTTAAGAGCTTGCACTCTCCCCTCTTTCCTCTCCTGCTCCTGCTCTCTGTTGCCGTGTCCTCTCTCTCCCTCCTATCTTTCTTCTCTGCAGTCACCCTAGACAGTGGAACAAGCTGGCCAAGGAGAAAACAGGCAGGGAAAAAAAAAAAAAAAAGAGGGCGAAAGAAAGAAAGAATGTCACAAAATGGAGACAGATGTGGAGACAAGGCTGTGCCACATTGTGTGTTTAGCACAGAGACGTGTCTTTTCTTCGGGGTCCAAAGTGGCATCACTGTCCCAAAAGTTTAGAACAAAAAGGAGATGTTGGAAATGTTGGAAACAGAGCAAGTCTCTAAGGGAGTAAGGGGGTGACAAGAGGTGTTAGCAAAAAGAAAAGCAAGGTGGAAGAAGATATGAAAGAAAGAAAAGTCAGAGGGAAAGGCCAGGATGAAGAAAAAACATGCTGCCTAAGCACTTTTGGGGCCAGGTGCCGCAGCGCTCGGGGCCTCCCGTGCGTCCCAGCAGGACGTGGGGGCCAGACAGGGCGATACCGCGGAGATCTCCTTCACCCCTGTGGCGATTTTATTAACAATACTCACACCTCCAACCAGCGGGACTGAAAACAGACCCATAAATCGCTCTCCACTATACAGTAATATATCTCAGAGAGACTGGATTTAGAATCTCCATATATGCTCAGCCACTGCATAGCCAGCGGCCATTAAAGGCAAGGTGAGTGGTTATATTGAAGTTGAGCCGTAATAGGAAACCTTTAAAGCTGTAATATCGGGCTGACCTTCCCCTTTAAGGGTCTATCTCCCGGCCGCTCAGGCTTTATTATTGTTAATGGATTGTTCAGGCCTGTGCCAAGCATGAAGATTTACTGCCCTGATCGAGGAAATCCTTCTGTGGAATTAAGAATAGTTAAGTTTACAAGGTCTGCTCTGGTCTGGGGCTACTATGGTCCCTCCTAAAGGGTCCATGAAATGAAATCCCCCCTTTCCTGAATGGACACACAGGACTGGCTGTTGCTACAGCTATTATTGTTCCTTGCGCTGCTGCCATTTGTAATTAGAGATAATGCATAATCAATTCCTCGGTTTATTACAGCTTGGGTCTTATTTTTGTAATTTTGCCCGCCATTTCTATCACTTATGATGACAGTGTTTTCACTCCATGTGGTTCCTGAGAATTAGTATCTTATCTTATTAGATAAAACAGATGTTGACAAACTGCATAATTTGCAGTTGAGAAGAGTTAATATATCGCAATATATCTTATCGCAATACTCAGCATAGAGTAAAATGTAAAGAATCTCAATAAGATCTTGTCTTGATAATATCGTATCGTGACTTAAGTATTATTTCTCACTCCTACTAGCTAGCGCACCCCATGATCCCTCCACTTAACTGCCCACCGCTAAGAGACTAGCAGCCCTTTAGTCTTTTATCAGCAAGGAGTGACGGATGGACTACATAGACCCAGCGCTGAGTTTAGCCTTTGTGAACGCAAACTGGACCAGTTGGAAAATTAAAACAATGCGCTGTCCTCGCTTGAGTTTGATTCAGGAACCGGACTTTTAGGTGTGAACCAGCCCTAAGTCTACATGTATTGGTAGGCTTCAGATTCTAAAACGCTTTCCCTCAGATGTTCTGTTCATGAATACTGATGGATGAAGACGCACTCTGTCATTCCTTTGATACCTTTCCCCATCACTTATAAGAGAGTGGGGGTTGCGGAAGTGTGATTTTTCCTCTTTCTGACACTCTCCATGTTGAGTTGCTGTCTGCTAAATGGAGATCTCTGGACATTCCTCTGTCATCAATGTCAGATGTTCCTCTGCGGAGGACCCCGGGGCTGTTTCTGTGTCTCACACAGGCAGCCAATAGGCCTTTGTAGATGTCTGTTTGCGTGTGTGTGTGAACACAAGTGTGCACGTCATGTGCTCTCACCACATTTGTTTCTGTTTTCCGATTCATGCGTGCATATTCAAATTTATGCATTTTAAAGCGGGGAACACACACGTGCTGTATTTGTGTGCTGACAGTGTGTGAGTGTGTGTGTGTGTGTCATGTTGGTGGTATTTCCCCAGAGCCCCTTGCTATGCAGGGCAGCTTCTTCATCCATCCTGCTTTGACAGTTCAGCAGCACACACCCCCCCACCACCACCACCGGGGGGCCCTTCGCCGCCACACACAGCACAGCAGGAGCGCGTGTGTGCACGTGCATGTGTATACTTGTGTGACAGCCATGACTACTACAGTGTGTGAGCCTTGACACATACACACACACACACAAACCACATAAGCACAAATACAGTCATGCACCACTAACTTTGACCTGAATGGAATGTCAACATCCATATAATGCTAATGAGATCCCCCTTTTTTTCCTCCATTTAGCATTTGAAACATTGTCCACAAACACACACACACAAGTTGCTATGGTAGCACACACACACACTCAGCATGCATGCACGCACGCACACATGCACACGCTCTCCCCGATGTACCGAGCTTGCTCACCAATCCTCTCAAGCCCGTATCTGACAAGCCTCTGCATTTTCAGCTTAGCTACTCAATCACATTGTGTCAAGACGTGTGTCCGTGCGTGCGTGCGTGCGTGCGTGCGTGCGTGCGTGCGTGCGTGCGTGCGTGCGTGCGTGCGTGCGTGCGTGTGCGTGTGTGTGATGTCGGTCGGCCTTGTTATAGCTGCCCTCTTCTACTTCTGTTTCCAGTGGCAATACAAAAGGATATTGAGTCGTAACCCGTGCTGTCCCAAACCAGGAAGTATATATCTGGATGTCAGGTGCCAGGTCGTCTGTTAAACTCAACTGACCGTGGGGGGAAATAAACAGAAAGGAAGTTGCCATGTTGGCAGGAAGTTAACGCGACGACGCACAGAGGAGGAACATACAGAACAGAGGGCTGTGGAGATGCTGGCAGATGGCAGTTAATGGCGCCATAGACAGCCTCCATACACTTCCTGTTTCAAATTTAATGTAATAACGTCTAACTTCCTTGTGATTACATGAGATGTTGGGTTGATATACAGTGTGGAGGAGGAGGGGTGATAGCAGATGGCGACTAATGATACTTAACCAGCTATTCTTACTGTTAAGTGCTTAATGAAATCATGTCTAATTTTCTTGTGGTTACATGTGTTATTTAGACACAAAATGCACTTTTGATTGGTGTTAGTTACTCGGAGGCTGCATGTACAGAACGTGAGGTGTTATATTAATATTTGTAGTGATTCAGACATCCTTTATAACTAACTGTAACATAAGGAATTAGTGCATTAAACCTGATAGACATTTATATTCTTTATAAGCAATAAAACATTGGCGATGCTTGCCAGGAATTTAATTGAATTCCTGTCCGTGTATTCCATCTAGTTCTACAACACCGCTCGTATTATAGATGCATCTAATCAGCGATCCAGGTCAGGTTTTGTTTGCCGAGGCCTGGTTGATATGAGAGGTGCGTATAGCGTTCGTCCAACGAGCCAGTCGCCGAGGCCCCGCTCCAGCCTCCCTGCTCTGCCCACGTCTGATTGTGATTCAGAGAGAGGGACATGATCGATAGCCCTGATGGAGCACTACAGCTGTTAAGCTATTCTGTGCAATGCGGCAGCCGCTCTCCCCGTCGCTGTTGCCGGGCCGTGAGTGTGCATACGCCCGCACACAGATACAAAGTCATTCTCATGCTCCATACGTGCACGTGGATGAAGTACATATATGCCAGAATACACGTGTGTGTTTTCACCTAGATGCATATATTTGCATGAATCCTGCTGTATCTAAAAGTACATACACCCACAGATAGATGGATTCATACGCTCATGTAGAAACAATAAACTCCCTTCTGAGAAATGATCAACTTTGCAGTTGGAGGTGAGAATATAAGAGTTATCCTTGTTTTTCAGTGCATGTGGATTTACTCAATACAAAATAAATAGAATTTATGAAATGTGACTACGGCAATAAACCATACTGAAGTGAGCCCAACAGGGACGCGTTATGATTTACACTGCAACCCTGAGCACTGGGAAAGTCAAAGGAAGCGCAGATAAAAAGTGATTTAATCCGCCGGCTCCACTGAGCCCCGCTGATTAAAGCCCTCCGTCCCACAATGCATTAAACAGCTTAGAGATGACACCCTATGGTAAATGTAATTTGAACCGGAGATACATTAGCCATTGTTTGGTTTTGGCAGGTGAGTAATCTCATGTACGTATTGTGTGTGCGAGCCGTGGCAGAGAGGAAATTGATAACATTTGATACATGTTCCGTGCCGCTCTGGCGGATTGCTCCTCTTTGTGCCATTTAACTTCATTGTCAACAATGAAACAGCAGCTAAATAAACAAGAAGGTGTGTTTTCAGAAGGGCTAGACACAGGTAGCGTTGCCAAATGACAGCACCAGACTTCAATGAATCCAACGTTCTCATGAATGTCTAACTGTGCAAACAGATTCCGTCCAGACTGAATGTGCAGTAACGCTGCAGCTTCTTCCTTTTTCCCTTCCCGTTGTTGTCGCTCACTCCGTTGTCCTGCTGCCAATATGGCAGCAGAGCTGAGAGTCGGCTCCAATATTGTCCAATAGATGCTGGATAAATAATGGAAAGCACATCAGGAAGCAGCCACAGTGGCCCTGGGAGATGGAACCAAACGGAAACATGCAATATGTACAAGCTTTCCGGCTTCTTCTTTTTTTTTTTTACAATACTCTGGCATTTCTCTCTCCAACTTTATCTGTTTTCACAATTTATTTTCAAACCACAGTCTCTGTCTCTCCTCACTCGCACTCTGTCCTTCAGTTCACAAGGACCTTATCCTAAAGTATACATAAAAACGTTTTTTTAGGCCTGCAGTAAAAGCCATATGCTTCATGGAGACTTGTGGGAAGCATCAGTGTTTTTTCTAATTTAAAGCGCCCCGAGCCTCTTATGAATGTGATGAAAATTACTTTCCTGATCTGTCAGAGATCCAGATGACACCCAGGCTTTATAGAACCGCCGCAGCAGTCAGACTCATGCCAGACAGAGTTCACAGAGGTTACTATTTGGCAAGCCCTCCTTTTAAAGGGCGGGTCCATTATTATTTATTTGAGGTTTTTATATCATTCCATATCTTCCCAGTAGTGTTCCTTATGTATTCAAATCTAAACATTCAAATTTTGGTCAAAATACATATGTTTTAGTGTCAAAATGCTATTTCCCCAAGCCCTTCTAAAAACTTTTTCCCACCTGACCTGACGTAGGTTTCTGCATGATGACGCTGCTACATATACAGTATATATATACACCCTTACAGTCAGTGTATTAATGTTACATACAGTAACTTAGATGGCGGTCGGCACGTTCCCTGTTTGGCTGTTGTTGCCTGTTGGGCTTTAGTTTTCTATGTTATGTCTAAATGCAGTACCTGTGTATTAAATACTTGAAAAATTTCCCTTTAAGGTACATTTTGAAAAGATACGATTAATTAGCAATTAATCACGATTAAATATTTGAATTGATTGACAGGCCTACTCTGAATTAACCCTTCCAGTTATTTCCAAACTTAGCACAGCTACCTTTGACTCAACCAGCACTAGTATTCACATTATTCATAACCTTATTGATTAGCTTCCATTAGCTTACTTTGGTAACCTACGTCACTGCTTTTTGCAACGGCTGATTGGGCGTTTCCATTTGAAACAAAAACAGAACAGAACACAGATGGACCCCCCTTTCCCCTTTAAACAAAACACAGCACTGCCCAAACGACGGTCCTGAACCCTGAGTGCTGCCCCGCCGAAACATCCCGTCATTATTTGCAGAACACAAGGCCTCTGCCACCGAGGGGTGGGAGAGCTGTTGCTGGGGGGTTCTGTTGCAGAAAAAGACTCCCTCCCTGTTGGCGTCCTCGCCAAGGCAACGGCGCCGAGATAGCGGATAGACAGCCCACGGTATTAAAGCGTCCCTCGCTGAATTAAGGCAAGTCCCAATTCACTTGGTAAGTCACAAAAAGCCCTTCTGAAACTGTCAGTCATACTTGAGTAATCCATGTTAATTTCTGCAATCCCTCCCACATTCCCCTGGCTAATAACTGGCCTGTCAGCGGGCCCCGTTCCTCTCCCCTACGGCGTGTAGATTTAGCCAAGTAGGTTGGTGGCTCGGCTGTCAGCGCGTCTCAGACATGGCTGCCTCTCCGAGCATGCCAAGGCACATTCTTTCTTTTTTCCCCGCGTGTCGTGCGTGGGTGCTGATCTGTGAATTGTTTATACCTAATGTTTTCCTTCCTCTTTTTTGACAGAAACAAAAGGTCAAATCCATTATGTATTGATAATTCATTTACCGCCGCTGTCACCCGGCGTGAACCAGCCATATTTCTGTCTCTGTTTGTGATACACAGTGACAATCAGACAGCTTTTCAATACACACTGCTACGGATAATAATTAGCCACCGAACCTCCCTCTCGAATGCGCTACTCAGGATATTGCATCGTAATGAAATCTGTCCTCTTAGCATGAACCCTCCACCCCCACCAGCCCCGACCTCACCCGCCTCCCATTACACGCAGGACACACAGGAAGTTATTATTGGCATCCCCAGTAAATCAGACAGCTTCCTGAAAAAGGATCAATTTCCCCCGATGCACTTTCTCATTATAACCTTATCTCGCCCACAGACAATAATCTGGATTTGTCACGCTTTGTTTGTTTTGCCACTGAACTGTATCAATCATGAGCGGAGCCGACGGTTAGCACGGAGAGGAGGGAGAGAGGAGCCGCCGCATGTGAGTGGATCTGTCACTGAAAATATAAAGTATTCACCTGCTGCAGTCGCCCTTCCACAGAAAATAATATAAGCCCTTTGATTGGCTTCAAAGTTTGTTTAGGCAGAGGAGAGGAGCTCTGGCTCCTGGAGGGGTTTAGGCAGGAACGATTGACTCCGCTCTCCACTCAACCACGTCTAATGTGGAGCGAGACAGAATGTAGGCAGAGTTACTATGAGAAGAAGATACATAACGAGGGAGAGTAATGGAGAGAAATATAGCAGGAGGGGCGATGGAAAGAAATAGATTAGGAGTTGCTGAGGAAATGTGACAGGAATAAGAGAGGGCGATAAAAGAGAACAGATGGAAAAGGGCAGAGGGGGGGAGAAAGTGATGGGTGGCGCGGGGAAGCGGAAGAGAGAGAGAGAGAGAGGAGTGAAAGTTGGAACAACCCGTGATTTTGGAAGGTTAAATTTGAGTAAAGTTTAGGTTGCTGCATCTGCAGCGGCAGACGAGATGAAAGGATGACATTGGCGGCGCGACCGCTCCCTGAGCTTGACCCCCGTGACCTCGGCCCAGCTGTCCACCGTGTTGATCCCCTTCTATCTTTCTCCCTCTCGCCCTGCTCACATCTCTCCTCGCACTTTTTTGTTGTCCTTGCTTTTATACTCTCTCTCTCATCCGTCCCTCCCTCTCTTATCTTCCCTGTCTTTCATCCCTCGCTTTCACCGCACGTCCTCTCTGCTCGCTTATTCTACGCACCGGCATCGCTCCCTGATGCTCATCTATGTTACTGGATATAGCTGAGTGCACACAATATTAGTGCGAGCACAATAAGCACCCCGAGGCCGCTTTTATTTATGAAGAACATTCATCCTCTCCTGTTTGTTTGATGTGCGTTCAGCCGTTTCATTGATGCGTTCGTGTTGCTTTTGTGCCGCGGATCTACTCGCGGCGCGGACAGCTGACAGTCACGACAGTTGTTAGTTTTTTTCATTTATCAATTATTAATCCATGGAAGTGGAGCAGCAACAATGTTTGGTCAGAAATCTAATTGGGCTTTGTTGTGAAAATGCTCTTGAATGTAAAATGTTTATCAATTAATAATACAGCCAGTAATTAAGAATACATTCTCTCACATGTTGCTTCGTTGTAAAATGAGCTGGTATTAGTAACGCTAGCTTCATGGCTCTGTCTGTCTGAATGTGCAAACCACATAGGCACTCCTCAAATTGATCTAAAAAATCCACATTCCCATAAAAACACCCACAGAAAACAAATGAAGATTCCTCTTTTATGTGTGGGAATTCCCCTTTGTGTTCTTTGAGCAATCACAGTCATGATGTTAACAAATAAATCAGACATTGCACGGGCAATTTAGTGATCTCCCCGCAGTTGTGGTCTTGATTCCAAGAGGAGACCAAGACCATCAAAGAGTGGTTTGGACCAAGACTAGACAAGAATATTTTGTCTCTGCTAACGTCTAGCTCTGCCCAGTGAAACACAGGCGTGGACCAATTGTTGTTGATGTCTTGCACAGTAATTGTTTAAGACGTTGGGAGCATTTTTTAGTCCTTTTGTCCCATGAATTTTATTCTGGAAAGCTCAGGAGTTCACTCTGACAATTTTACAGTCATAAGCAAAAAACCTCTAGGTTTTTCTTTTCATACTTCTCATCCCTAGAGCTAACTGGGCTCTCCACCACTCTGAGGACTTCATTCCTCAGAGTGGTGGACACGTTATCTCCACGGATCCCCAGATTACAGGTTTTAGCCATCAGTCAACTTAATCTAATGCAGGACCTGAGGCGATGCTTTTCTGTAATATCCCGCACCTCAGCAGATACAGTAGGTCACTGAGCTCATAGCCTTTCGGCCGGCCGGCCCGTCCGCCAGAATGAAGATTAAGTTCGCTGAGGAGGATAATCATGCTCCGAGGTCTCTGTGGTATGCGAGCAGTTCAGCAGGCCTGCTTTGTGCGGTTCACTCCTGCACCTTTCATCAGCTTACAGCATCACAAAACATGATCAATTAGAGCTTTCTGGGTTTTTTCCACTCGAGCGTTTTTTAACTAGGGCTGTCAAATTCATTTTAACACCACTAATTTCTTTTGTTGGATCGTTAGGTTGTACCGGGCTGGTTTTTAAAGCCACAGTGAAGATACTGGTATCATATGAAACTAAAAGACCTAAGGAATCCATTGGTATCAACCATGTCATACTAGCTTGTCGTGAAAGTAGCTAAGTAATGCTCTAAACTTACGCTAAATTTTGGCGAGGAAAAACTCTCATGGCCTTTTTCAAAGGGGGCCCTTGACCTCTGACCTCAATATATGTGAATGAAAATGGGTTCTCTGGGTACCCACGAGTCTCCCCTTTACAGATATGCCCACTTTGATAATCACATGCAGTTTGGGGCAAGTCATAGTCAAGTCAGCACACTGACACACTGACAGCTGTTGTTGCCTGTTGGGCTGCAGTTTGCCATGTTATGATTTGAGCATATGTTTATGCTAAATGCAGTACCTGTGAGGGTTTCTGGACAATATTTGTCATTGTTTTGTATTGTTAATTGATTTCCTCTAATAAATATACACACACATTTGCATAAAGCAGCATATTTGCCCACTCTCATGTTCATAAGAGTATTAAATACTTGACAAATCTCCCTTTAAGGTACATTTTGAACAGATAAAAAGTCAGTGATTAATTTGCAATTAATCATGATTAACTATGGACAATCAGGATTAATCGCGATTCAATATTTGAATCGATTGACAGCCCTAGTTTTAAGTTATAAATTTGGAAAGAATTGACCTCGAGACTACTTGTATCCTCTGCTCTGTGTGCCTGCGTCAGGGAAGCAGGTTTTTTTTTGCAGGCATCAGTTACACCCGGCCACGTCACTGTCACCGTCCCCGGGACACAGAGGGCAGTGAGATAAATCTAGCCGCTGCCCCCCAAAATAGAGCGCGGTCCTCCATTAGAACAGGACGCAGGCTGTGTGGGAACAAGCAGAGGTCACCGTGGTCAGCAGAGTTATTTCTGTAGCGCCACCGGACCTCCAGGAGTTGACGCCCATTCATTCATCCCACTGCCTGCCAGCGGGGTAGAGGGGACACACACAGAGACACACACAAAAATGCGAAACACACCTACATGCTCTGCCAATGGACGATCAGCGGGAGTCCATTTGATGGAACTTACTGCGACGGCGTCCGAGTTGCCAATGTTTTTTTTTGTCACCTGGAGCTATTTGTGTGTTTTTCTTTGTTTATGAGCGTATTTATACGGCGCCGCCCGCTGGTGTTTGAGCTGAAGGACGATGGAAACACACCTGGTTCTGAGTGACCTCATGTCTCAGACACACTGTCTGTCTCTGTTTCCTTGGGCCTGGCAGCACGGCACACCGTGGTTATTGGATCACGCTCGTGGTTTATTTTGCTCAGCTCATACAGATGATATACAGCAGCTCACAGACATGGATGCACACTTTCTGCGGGAAAACACAGACGACGCACAAAAGCAAAAGCGCGCCGACACAATGATTTCTTACAGTCTCTGCTTCCTACCTTTTGTTCTTTGAGCCTCTCCCACTTCTTCCTCTCTCGCACACGCACGCACACACAAACACACACACATCAATAGTCCATTAGGAGTGTGTTGCTTTCATTACCTGCAGCTTGGCCCTGAGACAGCCTTCAGAGTGGAGTACAGCAGAGCGGAGCTGGCCAGGATTGCAGTATATATAGCGAGAAGTCTGGTAATTGCCAGCTCTCTGTTCTCTCTATCCTGCGCGTCAGGTGGAAAGTATGAATCCGTGGTATCTGGGGACCGCGCCGCGCCGCATCTCGCTACGACTATCTGTCCCCCCCACAGGGCACGAGTAATAGGGGGAAAACAGAGTGCTTAAAGGCCTCAGAGAGTCCAACAACTGCCACTCTAACAATACACACCGCCATGGGAATAAAACATAACAAAAAAATCAGGCAGCCCGCACTTACAGCAGAGAGGCACCTAAAGATATACCCTTCCTAGAAATCTCCCTCTTCATGTCTCGCTTGCTGCACAGTAAGTGATGTTACCGTAGTGCAGCTTCTCTGTTGAAGTGGAATATTTGTGTTTGTTTTGTTTCACCTGCCAGAAGGCAGAAGGAAGGGGTCAAGCAACAAAACATTTTGAGAGATCCTAAAACATTTTAAGATACTGCAGAAGTGTGAGTAACATCACAACATAACAGATTATATAAATGTGTCAGGTAATAAAGAAGATGTTGACGGAGAATCACTTCACAATTAAAGCCAGTCCCAATAAGGCAGTTAATGAGACTCAAGCATTCAACCGTCAATTACAGTTTTTGCTTGTTGTGTAACTGTAGAATGCTTTGACTTGAAATTTAAGCTATCAGTCGTCATATTGTTGTTGACCTTGAATGTCTGTTTGAGGGAATGTAAGATACAGAAAAGGTGAGCGCATGTTATCAGGTGATCAAAACCCCATATTTCCAGATTTATTGTTGTTGTTGAAAGGTTAATTATTTGTGTGACAGCTTTGCATTCTATACGGTCGACTATTCCTGTACCTGTAATGGGTAGATCTGAGTGTGCAGATGATTTTTTTTTGTTTTTGGTTTGTCCGTATGTCTGACCCATTCTCGTGAGTGTGATATCTCAGGAACACCTGAAGGGAATTTCTTCAAATTTGGCACAAACATCCACTTGGGGCTCTTTTCATTTCTCGATTTTGTGCCTCTTCGTCTCCTCGCCCCTCCGGCTCGTGACCCGGAAATCGATCTCAGCGCTCCATCTTGAAGGACATCTCAATTCCTAAAATGCATCTCGAGGGGAGAGGAACTATAAGCGAGGATACCCCGGTGTATCCTTTGCGGAAGTCTTTTCGGCACCCATGACGTATAAAAGCGACGTGACATCTCAAACCTACAAATGTAACTGTTCCTTTTTTATTCATAAGTTGTAGTTATTTAAGATTCTAGAGGTACATTCTTGTCACATTATGCCACGTTGTGAACTGACTTAAAAGTAAATATCTAAGTTGTCATGAACACTGTTCTGTTTTCTTCTGACAGAGATCATAAAAACAGCGGTGTATCAAAGCAATGGAGAGCTGATGCAGCTGCGCCACACGTCATATTTATTTGACATCGCTTTAAAATCGCGGCTCCGAAGCACGAATGTCTCAATTCTTACATGCCTGTTGCCTCGACCCGTCTCTTCCTTAACTCCTCCGCTCGCATCTCCCGTGGGAGGGACTAAGACGCAAGGAGAGGAGGCGAGGAAAGGAGTCGAGGATGTACAAACTGGGACTGAATGAGAAAGGACTTTTGGACTCAAGGATGAACTGATTAGAATTTGGTCAAAGGCCAAGGTCACTGTGACCTCGCTAAACACGTTTTTGTTCATAACTCAAGAATTCATATGCTAATTATGACAATTTCACACAAAATGTCTAACAGTATAAATGAGGACATTTTGGACATACAACAGCGAGGCGGTAATTCTAGTTTATTGGTGCCTTTTTTTCACCATTTCACCCTTTAATTTAATGTTTGCGAAATATTAAGAGAGTGAGAGAGTGAACTGCTCTCATGCAACCACCCTGCATAAATAAAGGATGAATGAATATAACATTAATGCTTAGTTGCAACTGTAGTGTGCTGATGATATGACTTAAAAAAAATGTATGTCGATTTGTAGTTAACAGCATGCAAAAGACTCATTGTTGAACAATATAGATCTACTCTATTATATTCTATTCAATTCTATAATACTCAAATCATTCATCAATGAAATGGTATTACGCTGCAAAAGGCCTCGTTGCTTACAGGCAAAATAAACAAAGATGATTTATTCCCCTTACATGCTTGTTAATCACACCTGCAGTATGTGCCATATAGAAATATACTAGTGTTTTCCAATGTGGGGTCTTTACCAGCCCTTAGTATTTATAGAGGTGTTGACTTAATGGCCTTTTTGTGTGGCAGTCTGCCAGACAGCAGTGATGCACTTATGATAATACTACCACCAAGTTTTCTCATTCACCAGTCCCCATCCGGATCCTCTTACACATACAGACGACACACAGATTTATGAATTACCTTGAGCTAGTCATATCTCCCTTTCAGCCCTAGACGTAATCTTGCCACAGATGCATCGAGATCAATTTTTCAGCATGTCTCATTTGTGGAAGGGAGCAGCAGCGGGCTCGGCGCGACGAGGGCAAGCGTGTGTGTGGGGGATGGATGCAGTCGGGGGTGTATCCAATTTCAGGCTGCAAAGCAAATGGCCTTGGAGATCAAGGATTATACAGCAGATTTCTAAATCGAGCTGATATTGATTCGCCGTGCCCCTGGTGAACTCTGCGTTGTACCTTCTCCATGTAAGCTTTTAAATGTTGCTGCCTTAATGGCCCCCCTCGTCAGTATCGCCCCCTCCCGCCCCCTGTTCTATAAGGCCACAACAACTGACCCGTATAAATATGGCCTTTTGTTTTTCTAGATGTCACAGGATATTCCACGGGCCAGTAATTCAGTGGAAATCATGCGTGTATGGTTCATTTTCTTCAGGATCAGGGCGGTAGCTGGTGATGTTGGATGTGTTAAAATATCAAAATTAGCTTTCCTTAACACTTCCAAGGAGAAAAAAAATACTGTGAGCACTTTTAATGACAGTGTTTCAGAGATTTTGACAGCTTACTGTGTTTCATTGTAATGCACATTCTGGGAAACAAAGAGCTGGGAAAGTAAGATCTCACCTACCATGCATACATTAGACAGTACTTTATCAGCCGGTTAGACTGTCATCAGACCATTAAATGGGCATGATCAGTGGTTATAAGCCTCATAGATGTGGGTCAGTAACGGGCCTACTACACCTACTGGTAGGTTTTATCATCGATTCACATGGTTGATCATGGGATGAAGGAATAAAAGAAGACGACAGCGACCTCTAGTGACCTAACTATGACAGGAGCAAAAGTAGAAGTCAGGCGCTGTATTATAGATAGCGTGAAACTACGTATGAGATAGTGGTTGGGGGTGATGGATGGGACACAAAACACAGGGTTTTCACCCAGAGGGGATCGCATCCCATGTGAAACCAAGAACGTGTAGTGTTGACGAGGGTTGAGTTTCACTTTCACTTTTGAAAGTTATTATAAGGCAATGTTTTTCCCTAAACTTAACTAAGTGGTTTTGTTGCCTAAACCTAAAGAAGTTGTTTTGTTTGTGCTCAAAACGTAATGTTTCATGTTGTTTTACCACGTGTTAGAAGGTGTTGCTTTTTTAAAGTTTCGCTGTCACTTTTAGGCGTAGAAGGCCCCTACTGACCCACATCTATGGTGCTTATAGTGACTGATAACGCACATTTAAAGTTGGGGTATGCAGGTTTATGCAAATATGTTTTAAAAAAATATGTTTATAAAACGGTCACTATATCCTGACAGTAGTGCATGAGACAGGTAATCTGAAAACAATCACGTGCCTCTGTCGTCCGTCTCTGAGCAGCGGTCAATCATTCGCAAACTCCAATCAAACGGTCAAACTAGGCAGCGCTGATCAAATATGAATCAATATTCTGTTTCTGTAATGCCTATTTCTTGCATAAAATGTAAAATGAGAAAGTTTGTGACCCGGCCGCCATGTTGAGATCAGTTGAGGAAAAACCAAGCACCGCCCACCAGGCGGAGCAAATTTCTAATTTTACAGCTAAACAGTACACTACAAGATGTTTCTGAAAACATTTTATGTGAGAAATAGTCATTACAGTAACAGAATATTGATTCATATTTGATCAGCGCTGCCTAGTTTGACCATTTGATCAGAGTTTGAGAGTGATGACAGCTGCTTCCGTTGAATGAACAGCCAATAGGAACGCTCTCTCTCTCTTAAATGACCTGTGATTGTCTCCCGTCACTGGCTAGATTTTTTAAAGCCTGAAAACAGAGTCATGAGGAGGTGCAGAAGTCTAGTATTCTCTCAGAACCCTTGAATTATAATATGATGAAAAGGTTATAATGGAATTTTTTCCGAATGATGGTAAAAATATTCTGCCTACTGACATTTTAATGACCTGTTAACAATCGCATTGTTTGCCTTTATGCAGTAAACAGTCTGTTTTATATCCGCTAATGAGGACAATATTCAGATATTTTCTTTTTTTGCTATTCTGGCAGTCCTCATTTTAGTGACTTTGTGTTGTTGGAGCCTCTCCAGACTCCAGCTGGTACTGATGAACGTCTGACCACCCAGATGCTGAATATTTCCCATAGAAACTTTATGTTTGAAATTCAGATCCTTTTCAGTTCTGTGCAGCCGAGGCATTAATCACAGGAGTTTTCGTCAGCTGTAATGCGTTTTGATGTGCTGTCCCACACTGAGCAGCGCTCTTGGCACCCTCCTGTGACTTCGCGGTCTCCGTCTCCTTCGCCAGTCTGAAGCACGGAATTAAAAGTTTGTCGTCCTGCCATTTAGCCATCTGTTCTGCAACTTCCGCTGTTTTTCTTTCTCTCCATCGCACTCCATTCACACCTCTCTTTTTCACTCCTGCATACATTGTAATCCAGCGAATACTGTGCAGCCACATATTTGAAGTTCGGTAATTGCTTTTGGAAAAGATTGCTTCAAAGTCTAATTATTCAACAATACCCCCTCCTTCAAAATAAAAGAAAGAAAGACAGGCAAAAGGGGGTTGATATGGGCGTTGGGATCTGGTTAACTCGTCAAATAGGCCCATTATGGGGTAAAATCAACAGCGGGGATTGTTAGATGTGTGCTAGCGAAGGGGGAGAGCATGTCCAAATCCCCTCCGTTCGCACAGCCATTACAAACAAGAGTGGATTAGCCGGCAGCCCCCCTGCTGGGACAGTGAATGGATGAGAACGGGAGAGACGACGGAGGCCGCTCCCTCTCCAGCATTATCTAAATAACAGGCCGGGGAATTCAATAAGTACCGGCCTCATCAGACCTCATCAGCTCCCCCAATTAAGCTGCACATCATGGCGGCTGGCGGGCTGGTTGCCGTTGGTGACAGATGAGAGCCTGGCGTGGCGGCGTGCTTGCCTCTGCTGCAGTGGGCTGCCTCGCATTCCTGGCATTGTTGAAGTGAAAGCGTTGGTGTGTATGTGTTTCTTTTGGAGGAGAATCATCAGCGCTCATGAATATCATTAGTGTTTGTACCACTTCTGTCCTTGAAGCAGCATCGACTCTGATAGCCGGCCTTAACTTCAAGTAAGCAGGAGTTACCTTCACCGCGCCGGCGCTCGTGAACCCTAGTGATATCGATGTTGTGCGTCAATATCTCTCCCCTCCCACATTACCTCCCAGTGTTTCCCCCCGAGGGTCAGGACATGTGGAGGAAAAAAAAAAACACGGCTCTCCCACATCGATTGGGGCCCATTAACGCAGACTGAGGAAAACAAAGCCTTTTCATCACTTCTGAGATGTTTAGGCAAGGACTTACTCAAAGTTGTTCTCCACAGGTCAACCTCTCTCTCTGGTTATCGCTCCCGTATCGCTCTCTCAAGGGGACGAAGGCGCATGGATACCGATGCTAGTACAAATAACGCTGCCAAGTGTGTGATATTTCCCCGAGAGAGGAATGTGCCTTCATACTTTGTTTTGTTTTTTCTCTGAGACAGCGGGAAGACTGAGAGGGAAACTGTATCTGACACGGGAAGGAAGTGGGGTCAGATTTTGGCCAGAGACTGTTTTCTTTCAAGGGTTTAAACCTCTCATTATCTTTCAGATTATTATTTTAGGGCATTCGTGCTTCAACAATTTACACCCTATTGAAGTAGTCAGAGAAAACCCTCAAATAGTGATGACACATGCCAGAAGCGCTACACATATACATGGCACACACGTAATGATGCTGTGCGAGTAAATTGCAAAAGATTGGCTGCTTTAATTCACTTAATTACCTTGACCTGAGCGTTCAAATCTAAAACAATTTATACGTTTCAGGTGATGTGCCGGGAAATATTGCAATTTCCTTTGAAAACTGTGTGCATAATAAAAAAAAAAAGATGCCACTATGTTGTCAGCAACTTTTTTTTTTTTTGGGTAAGAAAATTAGTGTCAACGCTGCTCGAGAACAAAGAGAATACCTAAGAAATGAATAAATTATGAGCCTTGGGAATGTCTGACGCACTGTTTGAAGTTCAGAAGTACAGGGGTCTGTCAGACAAAGCGCACATGAGGGGGTTAGCCGTCTTACTTCGGACCCAACTTTGGCTTTTGAGTCTAGTATGAAGCTGGCTACACGGCTAAATGGAAACAACCAGTTATAACCACATAGGTGCCTTCTCATGTTATCAGTGTTTATGATGGTATACCTGAAGACTATAGAGATTATGTATAATATTGTAACATTCCTATCTAATTAATAAAACAAGAGCATCTGTTAGTTCAGTTACAGTAATGAGATTACTGAGATGAAACAAGATAAAGTAATCTGTTGACAGTAACACTTTTAAACAGGCCCTATTATGCTAATTTTCAGGTACATACTTGTATTTTGGGTTTCTACTAGAACATGTTTACATGCTTTAATGTAACTCTGCGCTCTGTTGAGATTGGTCAACCAAACCAAACTCCAAGGACTCCGCTCCACTCTTACTAGCTTTGTTTGAGGGCGTACCAAACTAGCTGCTTAGGCAGGTATTATGCAAATGTGTTACTTGGTGACATCACCACGTTGCGGAAGAAAAGGCGTTTCAGGCAGTTCAGGAGCAGCGTGAGTAAGGCCCCGATCAGACAGAGCGCTTCTTGCAGTTTGCTGCGTCTTTTTATTTTATATGTTGCTAGGCAACCACCAAATGAGTGCTAACGTTACCTTGTTACAAACCATGAACTGTATGCAATCCAAAGAGTTAATAGTACAGTTTAAATTAATAAAAACAACTTCTCAGAAATCTCAAGTACTGTACTAATTGGCCTACTGATGTTTTCTTTTCAGATCATGGTAACTATAGTTGGTAAACTCAGAAATAGTAGCTCCAGGTATTCAGCAATATCCTCCAGGTCTGCTATGTTCTGTTCAGATCATGGTAACTACGGCTGGTAAAGTCATAAAGCTCCAGGTATACAGCAAAAGTCATCACAATGAAAAAAAAAACTGTAATGACGTCGGGCGCTTTTCCGCTCTGAGTTGAATTTTTTTCAACACGAGGCGTTCAGGGCGCTCCTGTAAAAACACGAGGCGCACCGAGCGAACAAACGCGAGGCGCTCAGCAATGCAAAAGTAGCACGCAAACACTTCAATCTCATTGAAAACAATTACAAAAAGCTGCCCCAGACTCTTGTCTGATCGGGGCCTTACTCCCTTTGGCGTGGACTTTGGGCTTTGTAACTTTGCGGATATTTTACATGCACATAAAAAAATATACAACACACTAAAGAAAAGGGAAAAAACACAAAAGCATAATAGATCCTCTTTAACACACAATGTCCAACAATGAGTCTTAGATCATTTGGGTTATACTAGCAAGAAACCAAAAGGCAATAACAGTGTCTTAAAACATCTGAAGACTGTGAGAAAACAAGGCAAAAGAGACGGAGGATGTCGATGAGAGTAACAGATAGGATTTTTATGATGGAGAATGGCAGAAACACAGTGCAGACCTTCCTGTGCTGTCTGTGGTTGTGTGTAAGAGACAGTGTATATGTGTGTGTGTGTGTGTGCGTGGCTGCTCTTTTGAAAGTGAAAGAGCAAAAGAGAGCTGCACCTGCAGCTTCTATCAACCCGTGGAAAGCTCCTTTCAGCACAGCTTTAATTACAGCTCCGCTTGGCTCAGACAGGCCTGGTCTCCACGCAGCCAACCAAATCCTCTCACACACAGCTGCCTTCCTCTGCCACAGTCACCTGATCCCTAATCAGCCACGGTGCCACTCCTCATCGATCCCCAATCAGTTACAGTAAAGGGACTGCTATGGAACCCCACCTCCCCTTCCCTCGAAAAACCCCTCTGCCCCCTTCTCCCCTTATTAGTCAGGTGCCCCGCTTTCATTGATCATAAATCAACGTCACTGGCGGCATTGATCGTCAATCACCCCCAGTGACATTATCGATCCGGCCGGTCCCTCGGCTACAGGCCTGCCCTCGGCCTTTCGGCCCACATCGCAGCCCGGCTGTGGCGTATCGATCCCCCTCAGATACAGTATCGAGGGCTCTTTATTGATAATTCATTTATTGTGCTGTAATTTCATTTTCTTTCCTGTCCATACGGTTGTTACTGGAAGCCCCTACGGTGGAAACCTAGTTAACAAAACCCACAACCTTTTTTTATGCTTCACCATGCTACTCTAACTGATGTGGCTTCCCTGTGTTTGCAGCTTGAAGCATATGTTCCGCCTCTGTTCAAATGTCATTATCAATTTGCAGTCTACGGTGGCCTAAAGGCTACATAACCCAACTTATAACAAGAAAAAAAAAACATACGTTTGAATCCCTGGACCATCTGGGATAATTTTACAAGAGGCAAGGTACCATTTAGCAACATCCAGTTTTTCTTTTTTGAGTTTCATGCAACAACAGAGGACTGTTTGTAATGCGCTCCGAGTGTGGATTTGTGTAACTCTATGAATGTCAAGCAGTGCGGTGCTGGAGAACACCATGCACGCTCAGCAAAATCTCTCCGTGATGAATAAACCTAAATTATTTTTGCTGTAACATTACGTGGAAGCTGTGTATTAAAGCCGAGCAAGAGGCGGGTTTAAATGTAAATAACAAAACCTTGGCTTATATAACAGACCTCATTGCAGCTTCTAAAGGTGTTCTCGCAGAGCTGATGAGACAGTGTCATATATACCGAGAAATATTTGCCCTAGGTCTGGTGGACGGGCAGTTCTGTTGAATTACAAAGCCCCCCATCTGTATGATTCATCTCTATAGATGGGAGGTTGTCAGGGGTCACTGGAGGCGTTGGCAGTGTTATAACGCTCCGCTAACAGGGACAGAGCTGGCTTCACTGTCTGCCCACACAGGCAGCGACACAGACAGTGGAGGCAGGAGTCAACCCCCACAGGCAAAAGCACAGCAACAGCTGCTCTTAAGTCCGTCTGCCACAGCCAAAACGGTTTGCCATGAAAAGAGGGCTCCACACGGGCCGGCCAGGACCAGTTTTATGCCACAAGGCCAGAGAGAACCAGTGAAGGCTTACTTGTTATGAATTCTGTCGTTCTTAGTATTTCTTGTTACTGTCTGAGGCAGGTTTCTTTCTTTCTTTTTCAAAGTTCATTTCATAGGAGAATTGGTTATTACAACATTGTCATACATTGTTGTTACTTTTGCACTGATAACGGAATGGCAGCATGAACAAAAATGCCTTTTGTCTGCTGTCAAATTTTGTATGACAGACAATTTTATCAATGTGAGTTTAAATTAAAGAGAGACACTTCAACTAATAGATATCACCATGAAAATTTCCAGTATCTGAACATTTGATAAAGCCAGGTTCAAAAATCCCTGTTTCATTTTGTTGACATATTGGGGTCAAATGTTTTTACAGAGGGATTTTTAGATATCTCTTTTTATCACATAAAATACTGTCAACAGCCATAAAAAAAATCAATTTTTGCCATGTTTTTAGGATAAAATGTTGTATAAATCAGGCTATGAGTGATATAGTATAAACAAATCCCCTCTGTAAAAACCTTCAGAATATAGATAAGAATGAAACTGGATAGTTTGGTGTATGTGAGTGCTACTGAAGTGGAGATTTCTGGCTGAGAGTCTGAAAAAACGGCCTTTGAAGATGTGGATTGTAAAATTCAATACATGTTGCAAGACACTACAGGTGAATAGGGTAAACATGTTTAACTATATGTGTATATACACTCACCGGCCACTTTATTAGGTACACCTTGCTAGTACCGGGTGGTCTTCATCTGCTTCAAGGTTGGACGTGTTGTGCGTTCAAAGATGGTATTCTGCATACCTTGGTTGTAACGAGTGGTTATTTGAGTTTCTGTTGCCTTTCTATCATCTCCAACCACTCTGCCCATCCTCCTCTGACCTCTGACATCAACAAGGCATTTCCATCCACACAACTGCCGCTCCTTGGATATTTTCTCTTTTTCGGACCATTCTCTGTAAACCCTAGAGATGGTTGTGCGTGAAAATCCCAGTAGATCAGCAGTTTTTTAAGTACTCAGACCAGCCCGTCTGGCACCAACAACCATGCCACGTTCAAAGTCACTTAAATCCCCTTTCTTCCCCATTCTGATGCTCAGTTTGAACTTCAGCAAGTCGTCTTCACCACGTCTAGATGACGTAATGCATTGAGTTGCTGCCATGTGATTGGCTGATTAGCTATTTGTGTTAACAAGCAATTGAACAGGTGTGCCTAATAAAGTGGCCGGTGAATGTATATCACCATCAAACTTTGACAGTTGATTACTTACAAAAAGATAATATTTTTTTTGTACTACAAGTTTTCTCAAATTTGATGTTTAAATATGCAAAAGGAGGCATTATCAAATGCTAACATTTGGTGAATTTAGGAGAAATCTACAGACTCAAATAGACTAAGCAGTAAAATAAACCCCGGAGGTTTTCTTTACACTAGTCTGAAAGAAGACATGTTATAGAAGCAAAATAGCCCAAAATTGACCAGTCTTTGCCTGGGATGTCTTGCCTTAAGAATTTTTTATAATACAATTCATAATGCCTCGTTCATTTTTGTCAGTATGTCGCATAAAGGGGGTCTCTGGACATCTGCACATAGTTAGGAGCAACATAAATGTGTCAAGCGTGATCTCAGAGTGCATACATCAGTTAGTGTAATGTGAACATGAACTGTGTGATGGCTGAGAACAACCTCATATTTGTAATTTACCTGTTTTGAAAAAAGAATGTTCTCGTCTCTCTAATCTAATC